>NW_028327172.1:40139533-40439533 GCF_987537825.1 Furipterus horrens | reverse complement strand
GGGCACCAAATATGGGCTGTAGGGGGCCTGAGTCCCCTGGGTGATTTGATGTTTCACCAAAAAACTATGCACAAGACATGATGCATGAGCGGGTGTATTGTCTCAATGAAGCTGACAATCACCAGCTGCCCATAGCTGCGGCCTTCTGAATCATCTGAATAGTGTCCACAGAGCACTGTTCAAGCTTAACGCAAAATTTGATGCAGAGACATTGCTCTACACTCTCAGTCATTTTGAATGCAATGGCCGCACTGTACACATGCTCACTCAGTGGCGTCCACTGCTCTCACTGACTAGTACAGTGAAGTCATCATTGTTCACATGTGTGCATTCCAGTCCACTCTCCTTGGCTGCCAGATTTTATAATGTCAGGCAAATTTTTCTCATTATATTAACAATGGCTGGACTTTTTCTGGACAGACCTCGTATATAAAGCTTCTTAACATAGTACCTCACATATGAAAAGTGGATGATAAGGGAAAGATACTGTTAGAATTAGAAATCATAAACTCTTTCCTGCTTGTTCATTTGTTCTACTGTGCTGCCTTTGCAGAATTCTTGGGTCTTAGAGGCAACTTATCTACCTGGAATCCCAATCTTGTCTGCTTCTACCTATTTATCTCTATAAGACTCTCTTGTCACTCACTCTACTAAGTATCCCCTAGATTTAACTTATTACCTATCCAGACCTACAAACTCTGCTGACATACCCCCTCCTGTATAACTTCCCTCCTTGGCCTGGCCTCTTCCGCATATTGCCATTCATTTCCAGTGTGACAAATCTGAAGTCAAGTCAGGTTGTTTTGTTAGCTTGAAGGCTGCCTAAAAGGCTTTATTTAACCTACAGTAGCCAGAATCATTACTCACATATAAAGAACATCAGTGGTCAACTGATAAATTACTCTGTACTCAGGAGAATCCTAGGCTCTCCAAATAACTATGGCTAATCCCTCCAAAATAGGACTTTTCTCTTTCACAGCTGTAGAAATTGCTTCAATATATTGCTTCTACATGAAGACTCTTGGTTTCTGCATCTCAGTTCAATACCTCATTATTTTCAAAACTTGAAAGCGGAGAAACAAAATTCTCCAGGCTACTTTTAAAAAGATTCTTAGACCTATATTGCCTTAAACTTGACTAGAGAGTATCCATTAGTGAACACTAAATAATTTCATTATTTCATTACTCTCAGGGTATATTCTAAGCCCTTGATTGAATTAAATGAATCAAGAAAAGAAATTTGGAGTGCTAGTAATTGGTTTAATGTTTAATGTGTGGTGAGTTTAGATTCAATAAAGAAAGGTCAAGGTCATTAGCCTTTTCTATGCCAGATATTATCTCACAGGATATCTTGATTAAATTCTGCAAACACAATCTATTGAGCCAATATTGGGTCTTGTAATAGTCATATATGCTTTTACTACTATCAAGATGGCTCTTTAGTTATGTTCCTAATTCAAAAATTATTCTGCTACCCAGTCTCTTTCATAGCATACTACTTTAACTTAGTATACTTAAAATTTTGCACTTCCAATAACAGAAAGCGGACAATATTCACATTGCCAAGTGATAGACTGACCTCTAGTGGAAGTTAAAGAAATTACTGAACAAGCTTCGTGGAGATGTCTCTGATCCAGTTAAGCACTGTCTCACTTATGATTTGTGAAAATAATGTTTAAAACACTGATAATAAAAATGTACTTGGGATTTCTTAATAAATTCAAGCTAAGCATAAGAGAATAGCGTTTATTAGCACAGACTCTGGTTCATAGCTCATCTCTCTCACTTTCTACCTGAGTAATGTTTGTCTCAGTTCCCCACCTGTGAAACAGAAAAAGGGTGCCACTTACCTCATAGAGCTGAGGAGAGAATCAAACGAGTCAATACATGAAAAGCACCTACAACATTGTGTTTTACGTATTTCACTAACATAAAATTATAGGTTATTATTATTTGTACCTGGAAGAGGTTATGGTTGGAGGCAACTCCTAATTTCAGAGGCTATGAAAAAAAGCCAAAGAGTCCTGGCAGGAACACATTTCTCTAGGAACTGGGCTATAACAAACCACCATAGCACCAACTAAGTTAGTCCGCTCATTTCCAGAAACAAATGAACTATGCTTGTATACAATTAAACAAGGAGGGGAAATCAGAAGCTACTGAACTATACCTGGATAACATTCTGTGGGAAATATTGGGGAGCCCTTTTGTTGCCCCAATAGGGGCATGATGAAGAACACCACATATTATCTTTTAAACTAAAACCAAGCCCACCTGGATCTTTGGCCTTTACACTCCTTTTATACTTAATGTCTACAGCACATACAATTAGTACTTCGCTGCAGGCTAAATTGTCATGTCTCAGATACTCTGAATCACACACGCAGGACTTTTCTATTGAGTACAACTGACTTTTTCTTTAATTGGGCTTACACACTTTAAAACAGTATTCCACTGCTTCCAGAGTAATATAGCTGATTAATGACTAAAAGATGTCTCCATACAAAATTAATAATATAATTTCCACCTCTTTTTCCAAGGAAAGCCCAAATCAGCAATTATTTTCAGCTGACAGAAATGCCCATAAAGTTGAAAAATCATCTCTAATTCCAAGGTACTTCTTTACTACAAATAATTGCCATCCAAAGAAAAATGGCTTGTTTTTCTCATAAAACAGTAAGATCACTCTAATAAAATGAATATAGTTTTTAGTTCTTTGCATCGCTATCCTGTGGTACCCTAATTCATTTCAGTTAATTCAAATTTTTTATGCTACAAACACTACAAATTGAAATTAAATGTTGCAATTCAGTTATTCAATACAAACATGAACCATTAAAATGACATAAAATTCCTCTAAGATCTTATTCATAACATTTACATGTGTTTACTACAGGAGACTAAAAAGGACCAATTTATGCAACTGAAATCATAAATTGTGGTTAATGTTTATATATGTGAAAATACAACTCAGAAATAATTACAAAAATGAATACTGCAATATGGTTAGGTAAATTCTAGAAAATATCATACATACTGTCATATAATTCTTTTTGCAATTTAATGTCACCAAGAAATGTAACACTATTAAAGCATATATTTCAAGGTAACAGCAAAAAAATACTGTATGAAGTTTGGGGGAAACTCTAGTTTATTTGGAAATATAAAAACAATAAAGCTACTTCATTACAGTATTTGCTACTTCACCAAGTACAGGGCCATTAAAAACTGTGTCACTGAATGTTTCCCTAATACCTGTCTAGAAAATATAATGTAGCAGAAGGAAGATCAATTCTGATATTGTAAAGAAAAAAGCTCATTCTCTTACACATCCTTTGTAGACAGACTTAATGATGTGCTATGTTATCTTCTTGTTTTTCTTGTACTAAAGCAACACATTCTTAAGACTGAAATAATAACAACACAGTTTTACCAGACACTAAAGTACACAAGGCAACTGTGTACTCAGGCAAAGACTTAAAATATTTGTTGATATAAATTTCCTTTTTTTATTTATTGATTTGAGAGAGAGAGGGGGAAAGAAACACTGATTTATTCTTCCACATATTTATGCACTCACTGTTTGATTCTTGTGTGTGCCCTGACCAGGAATCAAACCCACAACCTTCGTGTGTGGGGACAATACTCTAGCCAACTGAGCTACCCAGCCAGGGCCCAAATTTCCTTTTTAGAAATTAAAAGATCTGGAAGTTAAAATAGAATACAGTCCAGTTCTTCTAAGGAAAATGTCCAGAGAAGGCCCACAAGATGACTTCTAAGAAACAGCACAAGACATGGATTTACAAAGGTCTGTTCTGAGATTCTCAACTTTGCTGCACATTTTATAGAAATTGGCAAACTGATTCCAGAATATATTTGTAAAGGCTAAGGTCCCAGAAAGTCTTAAACAATCTTTAAAAAGTTGGAGGACTCACACAACCTGGTTTCAAAACTCAATATAAAGCTACGGTAATGAAGACACTGTGGTATCTGGGTAAAAACAGACAAATTGATGGAACAGAACAGAAGTCAAATGATTGTCGACAGGGTGGCAAAGTAATTCAACAAATTAGAAAAGTCTTTTCAACAAATGGTGCTGAAACAACTGCATATGCAGATGGAAAAAAAGAAGTTTAACTTCAACATCCATCTTCCACCAGGCACAAACGTTAACTAGAAATGGATGGTAAACATAAATCCAAAAAATAAAGCTACAACGCTTTTAGAATAAAATAGAGAAAATCTTCATGACTTTCAAATAAGTTATTTCTTATAAAGAACATAGAACACATTAACTATGTAAGAAAAATCGATACATTAGACTTCAACAAAATTTAAAACTTTTGTTCCCCAAAAGACACCATTAAGAAAATTAATAGGCAAGCCACAGACTGGGAGAAAATATTCAGAATATGTACATTTATCAAAGGACTTATATCGAGAGTTATAAACTCCTACTACTCAATAACAAAAAGATGAGTTCATCACAAAAACAGGCAAAACAACAGATACCTTTCAGAGGATATGTGAATAGTAGAAAAGCATACAAAAGAGTTCACAAAATCATTAGTTCATTAGATAGATACAAGTTCAGACCACAGTGAGATGCTCCTACATACCCTTCAGAAGAGGTAAAATTTAAAAGACTGACAAAATCAAGTATTGGGAAGGATGTGAAGCAGCAAAACCTTCTCATGTTCTGCTGAGAATATAAAATGGGATGATCACTTTAGGAAATAGTTTGACAGTTTCTTAGAAAGGTAAGCACATCTACCCTAGGAACGAATAATTCCAATTTGGTATAGTGTAGGTATATATCACAGAAAAAATGAAAACATATGTCCACAATAAGACTTACACAAACATGTTTATGGCAGCTTTTTTTTGTGATGGCCAAAAAATGCATACAACCCAATGTCCATTAACAGGTGAATGGATAAGTAAATTGTTGTATATCCATACAATGGAATGCTACATAGCAATACGAAGGAATAAAGTACTGATACACACAACATGCATGAATATCAAAGTAAATACACTGAGCAAAAGAAGACAGACAAAAAAAGAGTACTAGGTGATTTCCATTACATAAAATTTGAGAAAATTAGAACTAATCTATAGTGACAGAAAAAGTGATCTAGAGTTGCTGAGAGAAGAGCCTGGCAGGGAGAGGCAGGAAGGAGGTATTAAAAGGAGCATGAGGGAGCTTTAGCGAGTAGTGGATATGTTTGTTATCTTGATTGTGGTGATGGTTTCACAGGTATACACATATGTCAAAAGTATCAAATTGTACACCTTAAGCATGTACAGTTTATTATGTCAATTACATATCTCAATGAAGCTATTAAAAATGTATACACACACAGATTTCTATTTCCAGTCAAGAAGGAATAACAGGAAGCAGATTAACCCTTCTGTCTTTAATTGCTAGGAAACTGGATAAAATATATGATACAACAATTTACATATATCACACAACAGACAATACAGGACTGTGATACTTGGGAGAAGGAAAACCATTGTTGACAAACATGATTATGCAGCACATGACTGGAGAAATACATGAACATGATTAAGAGAGAAATGGACAGTATTTTTTAATGATCCAAACAGACTCTCTACAGATGAAAAATACAATACTTGAAATAAAAAATAGAGTGGCTAGGATTAACAGCAGATTAGGTACTTCTGAAGAAAAGATCAGCTAACTTGAAGGCATAGCAATAGAAATGAAACAGAATGAAACGAAGGGGAAAAAGGCCAAGGAAAAAATAAACAGGGCTTCAGTGACCTGTGGGACATTGTCAAGCATCTAGTATACATGAGGTCTGTCTGGAAAAAGTTCAATCATTGTAAATACAATGAGAACAGTTTGCACAACATCGATTAACCTGGCAGTCAAGGAGAGTGGACTGGAATACGCATGTGTGAACAATGACGACTTCACTGTACGAGTCAGTGGGGGCAGTAGATGCCCCTGAGTGAGCATGTGTGCTGTGCGGCCAGCACATTCAAAATGACTGAGGGAGTAGAGCTATGAATCTGCATCAAATTTTGAATGAAGCTTGACCATTCCTCCATGGAAACTAATAGAATGATAGGCTGCAGCTATGAGTAACTGCTGACTGGCAGCTTCATCACAACAACGTGCCTGCTCCTGCATCACGTCTCATGCAAAGTTTTTGAGCAAAACAGCAAATCACTCCCCTACAGCCCAGATTTAGTACCCTGTGACTTCTGGCTTTTCCCAAAACTAGTATCACCTTTGAAAGGGAAGAGATTTTAGACCCTCAGTGAGATTCAGGAAAATATAACAGGTAGCTGATGGCGATTGGGAGAACTGTGTGAGGTCCCAAGGTGCCTACTTTGAAGGGGACTGGGGCACCATTGTTCTATGTATAATGTTTCTTATATCTTGTATTATATTCAATAAATATCTCTATTGTTCATGGTACATGGCTGTATACTTTTTGGACATGCCTTGTATATAAATGAAGTATCAAAAGGAGAGAAATGAGGTAAGAAAATAAAGAAATAATGGCTGGAATTTTTCTAAACATGATGAAAACTGTAAACTCACAAATCCAAGAAGTTCAAGAAACACCAAACTGCATCCCACTTTTTTCAAAACTAAACAAATAAAAAGAAAAATCTGATGAGTTAACCTCATCAAAAAAAAATTTTTTTTTTTGCTCTATGAAATACCCTGTTAAGGATTTAAAAGACAAAGTACAGACTGGGAAAAAATATTTGTAAATCTCACATCTGACAAAGGACTTGTATCTGGAATATATAAAAAACTCTCAAAACTCAACATTTTAAAAAATCCAAGTAGAAAATTGGCAAAACACATAAATAAACAGTATACCAAAGAAGACAAATAAGTAGCAAATAAACACATGAACAGATAAGATAAGATAACTAACTATTAAGGAAATGTGGGTTACAATCACCAATCAGTATGGCTAAAATAACAACAGTGACAATCCAGAACGGCTATCATCAATAAATCAACAAATAACAAGTGCTGATGAGGTTGTGGAGAAAGGGGACCAATCGTGCACTGTTGGTGGGAATGCAGACTGGTGCAGCCACTGTGCCAAACAGTATGTTGTTTCCACAAAAAATAAAAAATAAAATAAAATAAAAAAACAGAACTGCCTTATTACCCAAAGATCCAACTTCTGTGTACATATCCAAAGGAACCCAAAACACTGATTTGAAACAATCTGTGCACCCCTATGTTCACAGCAACGCTATTTACAACAGCCAAGATTTGGAAGCAGCCCAAAGGCCCACCAGTAAATAAGTGGATAAAAAAGCTGTGGTACATTTACACAATGGAGTACTACTTTGGCCATAATAAAGGGAGAAGGAGAAGGAGGAGGAAGGTGGGAGGGGAAAAGGGAGGGGCAGAGGTATTTACCTAAATGAGCTGAAAACTTATGTCCACACAAAACCTTGAACGTGAATGTTTACAGTACCTTTATTTATAACTGCCCAAACTGGAGGCAACCAGGATAAAGTGTGGCGCAATTATTCAGTACTAAAAGGAAATGAACTATCAAGCCATGAAAAGACATGGAGGAATTTTAAATGCATATTACTACATGAAATAAACCAATCTGAAAAGGTTACATACTGTATGATTCCAACTATATGGCATCCTGGTAAAGAAGAATAAGCCATGGAAACGGCAAAAAGATCAGTAGTTGCCAAGGGTTTGGGGAGGGAGGGATGACTGGGCAGAGCAGAGGGTTTCTAGAGCAGTGAAAATACTCTGTATGATGTTATGATGGATTCAATTCATTACACATTTATCCAAGCCCATACCATGTACAATAATACCAAGAGAGAACCCTAAGGTAATCTATGAAATTTGAGTGATTGTTTAATCTTTTTGAAAATTGTAATGTGGACGTGATTCTACAAAATGACTCAGTCGAGATAGTAACACTGGTTCATTTAAGATGTCATATATATATGTATCTCCCATGAAAATGTGCCAAAAGAGTACAAAAATAGTGGTAATACCAAGTAAGGTGAGAATATGGGAAATTAGTGTATAATGTTCCATCATGCATTGTTGGCAGAAATGTAAAATGATAGAGCCACTCTGGAAAATAGCTTGGCAGTTCCTATAAAACTAAAAATGGCCTAACCATACAATCCATCAATTGTAGTCTGGGGCGTTTATTCAAAAGAAATGATCATTTGTGTTCACACAGAAACTTGTACACAAATGTTCACAGTAACACCAGTCAAAAACTGGAAACTACCCAAAAGTCCTTCAACAGGTAAACAGTTAAACAAACTCTGGTATATTCATACCAAGGAATACAACTCAGGAATAAAAATGGAATGAAGTATTAATACATACAACAAATTTTGATGCATGAATCTCAAGGGAATTATGCTCAGTGAAAAAATCCAATCTCAAAAAGTAACATACTTTATGATTCCATTTATATAACATTCTTGAAAAAACAAAATTATAGAGGAGAACAACCAGTTAGTGGTTTCCAGAGGTTACAGACAGGCAGGGGTGGGGGTGTGTCTATAAGGAGTAGCACATGGGAGCCTTATGGGAACAGTACAGTTCAGTATGTGGATGGCAGCAATATCATGCAAAGCTACACATGCGATGAAAAATTCTACTGAACCATACACACCCACAGAAGTAAATGTAGAGAATAAGCTCTGTGGATTGTACCGATGGCAATTTCCTGATACTGATACTACACTACAGCTCTGCAAGAGCTTAAAATAGAGGGAGGATGGGTAAAAGCGCACAGGACCTCTGTGTTCATTTGTTTGCAACTTCCTGTAAATCTACAATTACAGGGGAGGGAGGGGTACCCACTCAATCTAAAGAGTTAACCAGTCACTAACAAACAGACACTTGCAATGGCACAGAAAACGTTTGTAAGATGGGGTGCCGAGGGCAGCAGGCGGAAGCCAGATATCCGAGGTAGCGACTGAAGAGAGGGTTCCGAGAGGAGGCCTGAAGGGCAGCTCGGAGCCTGGGGCAGTCGCCTCCACGTCCCTCGCACGACTACCTCTCACTGTCAGCATTTAACCACCATCTGGGAAATGCATAGTAGTGATCATAGTTTGCACGGACAACAAAAGAACAGTCTATGTTCCGAAGTCACCTCTCATTCAAAGCAACAATTACAACCAACAATCAAGAGAGGTCATAGGCCTTTAAGATTTCATTTCCTTTAGCACTTCCCAAAGTATTCGATGTTCATGAAACCCTCTAATGCAAAGAGAGAAAATAAACCGGAAATTAATTTTCTATTTATAGACAAAACTCTTATGATACATTACTATTATCTAATTAGATGTATGCCATAAATTGTGTTATTTCAACTGCTTGATGTGTGAATAAAAGAGATATTAACTTTTCCATATGTATCAATAATAGCTAACATTTATTAAATATATCTTATGTGCCAAGAATTGGTCCAAGTACATCTTAAAAACTGTCTCACTTAATTCTTGTAATAGTGCTATTGAATAAGTTCTATTATTCCCATTTACAGATTATAAAACCAAGAAACAGAGAGGTTAGGTAATTTGCACAAGGTCACACAGCTAATAAATGATAAAGACAGGCTTCAAAACCAGGGACTCAGCTACCAGAGCAAACTCTTAACAGTAATGCTATAAAATGAAGCAAGTAATAGATGCTGCAGAGTTCTACCAATTCACATAAGACTACTAGATGACTAGGATATGAAAGAATTGTTCTACCTCCCTGGTATTTAATGTTCCAAACAAATCGTTGGTTGACTGAGTTTTAGTAAAATGATTCAAACATTTCAACACTATACACCAAAACTCAGGCATAGTCAGAACGCCATAAAAATTAAAATTTATGATCAAATTTTAAAAAATACGTGGGCTTAGAAGATATGTTTTCAAACCTATGAAATATATTTTATTCAATAACAGCATGCCATGTATAACTACCACTCTGGGCACTGGAAATATGAAGTGAAAAATACAAATAAGGTCCCTACTCTCATGGAGCTTATATTTTAAGAGGGAAACAGGAAAACAGTATAGAGTTTTCCTCAAAATTTTTTAAATGGAACTTCCTTATGATCCAGAGATTCCACTTCTGGGAATTTATCTGAAGAAACCCAAAACTAATTTGAAAGAATATTATGCACCTCTATGTTCATTGCAGCATTATTGACAATAGCCAAGCTAGGGAAGCAGCCCAAGTGCCCATCAACAGATGAGTGGATAAAAAAACGGTGGTGCACATATACAATGGCCTATGACCCAGCCATAAAAAAGAACAAAACCTTACCAGTTGTGGCAGCATGGAGGGAGAGAAAGACAAATAGCATGTGATTTCACTGATGTGTGGAATCTGAAGAACAATATAAACAAACGAACAAAAACAGACTCATGGATGCAGAGAGCAGATCGGGGGCTGCAGAAGGGAGAGGGGTTGCGGGACCAGGGGAAAAAGGCTGGGGATTGAGAAGTGCGGATTGCTGGTTACAGAATGGTTGTGGAGATGTGCAAATACGGTCAGTAATACTGCAGTAGCTATGTGTGATGCCAGCTGGGCACTAGAAACCTCAGGAAGAACTCTTTGTAGAGCATATGGTTGAACACTATGCTATGCCCATGGAACCAATACAGAATAATATCGAATGTAAACTGTAATTGAAAATTAAAAAAAAAATAAAAGAGGGACAAACAAACAAAAAAATGTCTATGTGCCATGATGAAAATAAGAGGAAAATGAGATTTAAAAAAATAACTTGGGGGCTACTTTAGTTTGAGTAATCAAAATAGTATCTTTGAAAGGTGATATTAAGTAGAAATCTGAATTACATATGTTTTTTAATGTGTCAACTATACTGACTTAGTAACTTAGCATTTTAGCATATGAAAATATAATTTATGCCCAGGGAAAAGAATTGATCTAGTGAACATTGAGGTCATAGCTTTACCTTTTTATCAAAGAGAACCTTAGAACACCTAATAATGTCGAAACAAGTATTAAGAATTCCTTGCCCCTTTTCTTGTAGATGTTCTTCTTTTCAGACACCATGTATATGAAGGGAAAAATATGTATGTAACTTTCTTAAAATGACAACACCATAGGTATGGAGACTAGATCAGTGGTTTCCAAGGGTTAGGTGAGAAGAGGAAGGTGTTTGTGGCATGAGGGGTCCTAAACACACATACACACACATGTACACATAACTGGTGAAAGCTGAATAAGGTACACAGGTTGTGTATGTGTCAATTTCCCTGTGTGATATAGTACTAAGGTTATGTAAGATGTTACCACTGGGGGAAACTGGGTAAAGAGTCCAACAGGATCTCTCTGCATTATTTCCTACAACTATATGTGACTCTATTAATTATCTCAAAATAAAAAGTTTTTAAAAAATACAAGGTGAATATCAAACACTTATGTGGGAAGCCATCAGAATGTTGCAAAGAAACAGCTTTCAACAAATTTCATGCACAAATCCATTGGTTTAACTTAAGAACTAGTCCTTGTTAAAAAGTAAAATAAATGTTGAGGCTTATTGGCTGAAAAATTATAAAATATGTATTTTTCATATAAGAGGCATCTATAATCGCAAACTGTGACCTAACTGTAAATGTACTTTATCCTTCATCAATTTTAGACTAGGACTCAGAAAATAAACGTATCCTGTTAAAAGGAAGTAAGTCAAATGCACTAAGTAAATACAGACAACAAGAATCACAGGTTTTCCATATGTATTTATAATTAAGCAATGTTAATAATATGTTCTTTCAGGGGAAAATACACTTTTGAAACTAAAGATGCTAATTTAATTTTAAAATGGAAATGTGTCCCAAGTTTCAGAATGTAAAAGCTATATTATATAGCCTTTTTAAAATAAAAAAAAAATTATTAGAGGAATAAACATTACATAAGCCTAGAACCTCCTTTTTTAAAAGGACTTCTCATATAATTTTGACAAACTGATGAGAAATAACTGAAGTAGAATGTACCACACTGTATAACTTTAAATAAGTAATCAACTATTTCCATACAAATGACTATGATTCATTCCCACCTCTTGACTAACAATAAGAGACCAAGAACAAAGAACAGACCGGTCATTCCCTGAAATTTCTTAGTCAGAGAGACTCAGAGAAGTATGATCCCATAAGTGGAATAGTACTCGGATCCCACTCCCACTATAGTATTAAACAGTGCTCGTGGGCAGGGTGTTTAACTTTTGCATCCCAATCTTCTGAGCTGTGAAATAAGAATCACGATACCTGACAACCAGTACACAGGGACTGAAGCTTAATGTAAGATGCTACATCTGAACTACCACAACCCAACAGATTCCAGCAGTTCTTGCTCTAGCAAAACTTGCCAAAGTTCCGAAGTAAACCCCAAAGTCTTGCTGCTTTCCATTTTATCTGCAAATAACCAGATGAACAGCATCAGAAGTTGAAGTATTATCACCAGAACATTTTAAAACTAATATCTGAAACAAAGACATTGTAACTTTATAACAGCAGTTGGTTTAATGGTGCTTTTATAAATGAATTTGTCATTAGACTAAATGTAAATGTAAGCATTACATAAAAATGTCACAACCTATAAAAGAATGAAATAGTAATAAGCTATACATATGATCACATCCTAAAAATGCGTTAATTCCTATTTTGTTTCTTCCTTCTTCGGCAAAGAGAATGCGCAGAACAAGTGAGAAGTGAAGATGCAGGCAGACAAGGTGAGACAAAAGAAGGACACAGTCCCTCTAGGCCCAGCTGAACTACGGGTTAAAGAACGTCACAGATGCAACCTCATAGCCAATATCAGTAAACTTTGAAAAATGGTGGGAAACAGGAGTCCTTAAACACTGACAGTCAAGTGTTACACAAATGAAAGCACCTGATCATTCACCCAAGGGAGCTATGCAATAAGGGTCCTAAGTCCTGGAAAGCGTATATATCAATTAGCCAACTCCATTCTAATTAGACTTTGAGGGAGGGCAGCTGGCAATGGCAGGAACTCAGGGGTGTCAAAGCAGAGGTTGTGGGACAGGAAGACTCACTTAGAAGAAAATGCAGGACTACAGTGTTACCAGGGTACTATCAAAGCTAATATGATAGTATTACACTTTTACATGCAATAATTCTGTTCTAAATACAGTACAAATAAACTAAGAGGTTGTATTTCTGGATAAGAGATTTTAAATTTTTTTGTTAATTAAAGTTACTTTACTGTGCATTCTCCAGTTCATTTTCATGCAAATGACAAAGAAACAGAAAATGGCCAGAAAGAAAAATCAACAAAGGTATTGAAAGGATGCATAGTTAACAAATTAAATATTAGGAAAGCAAATTAAACTGTGTTCTGACTCAGATTTCAAAAGCCCGCATGACTTTTCACAAATATCATTTATTATTTACTATTTATTCAATGTGTTATAAACAGAGTAATCTTAGATATGTTTATTGAATTGGCCATGTCACCCTCTTTAAGTTTGTTTATTGCGCATATATTATTTTTCTAGCCTCTTCAGGTTAATTTTAAAATATCTAGAACCACTCCTGAAAATAGTAATTGTCCACTCGATGACACAGAAAAATGCAAATTACTATGTGATGTTAACATTTATGCCCATATTCATTTTACGTTCTGCCCACGCAGAGGCTGTGATGGAAGTAAGTACCTGCCCACCTGCACTTCACTTCAGCCTGCGGCCCTGCAGTTCTGTATATACAAGCTTACTTTGGTTTTTTTCATTTTACGTACAGATCCTGACATTTTCTTTGGCCCACTTTCTGGATATATCAAATGGCAACAGAGCCACTACAACCATTTTTACATGGCAGCTTTTTATGAGCAAGAATTGTACCATAATCCTACTAAGGGTCAAATGCATCAGTGGCTCCCCAGGGAAGTTCTTCCGTGCAGTAATGAGTCATTTTTCCTGAGGAATGAAGGTTTCACTCTATTGAGTAAATATCTGCTTATATGCAGACATCTCTCACTCCAGGTCAGTCAACTATGCCATAACCCTCTGTTTTCTCATTTTTGAAATCTACAAACCCTTACATATATATGATTACAGTGCTTAACATGGAGCCCTGCTGATAGAAAAGCACTCACGTATTTGTTGATTTATTTCTCACTTTTGAAATCTACAAACCCTTACATATATATGATTACAGTGCTTAACATGGAGCCCTGCTGATAGAAAAGAACTCACATATTTGCCAATTTATTGCACAACTGTACTTGGAATTTTTTAAAAAACCTTCCATATTAGAAATAAAATATAGCTCTTCCTATAGTGAATTTCACCCTACTCAGAACAATCCCCTCTGTTCCTGTTTAGCATATACAGTGGACTCACAAATGCACAAATAACTTAAATTCAAAGTCATTCATTACACCATTGTTTGTAACAGCAAACTACTGGACGACATTCAAACCCCCCACAACAGCGGACTAGTGGCATGTTCATGCTGGGGATGCCGCAATTTAAAAATGAAGACACTTTTTTTTTTTCGAAGTGGAACAATTTCCTGGATATTATAAGGGAAAAAAAAAAGCAAGGTGCAGACCTGTAGTATACTACCATTTGTGTAAAACAGGTGTTAACTTTTATTTATATGCATATTGTATACATATATATTTTATACATTTGATTTACACATACATGCACGTACAAACAGAACATCTCTGAAAGGATACTCATTGTAAGGAAATGAATGTCAAGAAGACAAGGACCATGGACATGGACAACAGGGTGGGGTGGACTGTGGGAGACAGGTGAGGGGTCGGGGGAGCAATGGGGAAAAATGTGGGACAACTGTAATAGAAAAACAATAAATAAATTTTTTTTAAAAAAGAAGATAAGGAGAGACAAAAGGAAGACCTTTTTCACTGTATATCCCTCCTATTTTTAAGTTATGTACCAAGTATAAATATTATCTATTCAAAAAATAAACTTTAAAAGACTAAATAAAATTGTTGCATGCAGAGGCTCTGTAGATGAGACCTGGGTTTAAGTCCCAGCTCTGCCACTTCCCAGTGTGTGACCTTAGGCAAGTCCTCCGAGCCCCAGCTTCCTCATCTATAAAATGGGGATAATCATAGTTACTGTGACAATTAAATCAAGTATAAAAATCACTTGGCACAATGCCTGGAACTTATTATTATTTAATGTTCTCTTTTAAATGGAAATCATAGTCATCACCAATCTCTTTTTCTCTTATTCTCAGTGAGCAAATTTCGCTAGTTGTCTTTCAAAAAGATATGACATCCAACCATTTCTATCCATTTTATAAGCATTAGAGATTGGACCAGACCACGAAGAATTAGCTAAAGATTTTTAAAATTTCCTAAGCAAGGCAAAAAAAAAAACAAAAACATAAATAAGTTTCCTAAGCAAGGCAATGAGGAGACATCACTACATAATCTCTACTAAATACCCGATGCCACCAATTTATATTTATATCCCTACTTTACCATTTGTAAATTATTTTCAAACACTTTAGTTTAATTCTTGGAATAAAAAACCTCAGCAACAGAAAATCCATTAAAGGACATTCCAATTATATTCAACAACAATGAGGCAAATAGAGCAGATATTTTTAATCTTCTTTTGCAGATAAATATTTTTAATTGAAGGGCAAACTATTCAATATGAATTTAAATAATTTTAAAATAAGATAAATAAAATAAAAGCCAAAGAGGAAGAGTTGCCAAAGTGAAACATTCTTTATCAAAAAAAAAAAAAAAAAAATGCCTAGGCCTGACTGGTGTGGAGTAGGTTGGGCACTGTTCTGCAAACCGAAAAGTCATAGGTTCGATTCCAGTCAGGGCACGTCAGGGTTGCAGGCCAAGTCCCCAGCTGGGGGCGAGGGAGAGGCAAACAATAGATGTCTCTCTTGCACATCGGTTTTTCTCTCCCTTTCTCCCTCTCTTACCTTCTCTCTAAAAATAAATAAATTCCTTACAAAAAGAAAAAGCCTATAATTCAGATCTTACCATTTCACTGCTCGTTTCACCCACATTTTCACCAGGGGGTAATCAAGAATACTGTTCTTCCCTCACCTAGAAGGCTCTGACCTGTGTAAATCAGGGCCCAGTTCACAGTAGCGGTCCTGGATTCTACCTACTGTGGTAGCAAACAACTTAGACGCATACAACAAACTGTCTACTGAGCAGATCCGCAAGGATGACCTACAAGCCCCTCAAATGCAGCATGTTTACAACAGTAAGAATGATCTCACCTTGCTCCTCCTCCCTCACCACTTGCCTGGGCTTGCTCTGCTTCCTCAGCCTCCTGGGCTCCCTGTTACAGTGAATGGTCCCATGATACCAAAGTGGCCAAACCGTGAATCTAAAAGTCATTCTACTCTCCCTCCTCTCCCTATGTCCATAAATGCTGCTTCTATCTCTAAATATCTTAAGCACTAATCTGCTTCTCTTCAGAATGGATACAGAATTGAAGAGAGAGTTGGAGAGGAGGGCTCATGTCTAGTCCCCAAAATTCCAGGCCTGGAAAGCAGTGATTAAAAGCACTGAGCCCAGTACCAAACCGGATGTCCAAATCCCAGCCTTCCTAGTCTGACCTTAACTCTGTCTCCATCTTCTCATCTATCCAGTTGAGACAATACTAACAGCTACCTCATAAGATTGTTGTAAATGAATATAATGTGAGTGCTTAGAAGAATGTCTGGTACACTTTATACTATTCACTACTATTTACAACATAAACATCATGTTTTAATATCATTAGACATTTGTTCTACAACAATGTAAAATCCAGAATTTTTTCATCAAGACAGAAAATCAAAACATAGTCCAACGTCCAGTTAATCTGAGCCTCCATCACACAGCAGTTCCCATCATGTTAAACCTGTGGCCAGTTCCCGACACTGTAACTCCAATGTTTCTTTCCTGGATTACTCTAACAGCCTCCGATTAACTGGTCTCTCTATCTCCAGCCCTCTCCATATATTCCCCAAACTTCAGTCAAAGTGATTTTTTTTAAATGAATGTCTACTCACGCTATTCCCCTATTTAAAGCCCTTCAATCACTTCCTGTTGCCTTGAGTTAAAAATTTAGATTCAACATGGCTTGCAGAGCCCAATATGACATGTATGACATAGTCCCTGGGCCCATCCTTATCCCCACCTCATACTCTAGGCTCCTGTCATCATTTTTGTCAGTTCCTATGTCTCACAGATTCAGACTTTGGCATATGTTATTTCCTCTGCTTGAAGCACTGTGCCCCATCACTCTACCTTTCACCTGAATAATATCTACCTAGCTTTCAGTCTTAAGTGCCACCTCATCCAAAAACACACCTCCTGGCCCCCAATCTGGAGTAGGCACCCTTCCTGTAAGTCAGAAAGTACTATGCACTCCCCTATCACAGCACCTTTCTCGACGGCCTGGTTACCTGTCTGTATTGCCCTCTAGATTGTAAACTCTATGAAGGGAGAGACCACATCTTTATTTTATGCCAGAGCTTGCCAAAATGCCTGCCACATGGTAGTTGCTTCTAAAAATATCTATTGAATCTAAGTAACTTAGTATCACAAATGGGACTTCACACAATTTATGTATGTTTCACAAAAAAAAACATTAAGTGTAAGAATTTTTTAAAACTCAAGTAAACCAAGTAATAAAAAACTAATAAATACAGAGGTTGAAAGCCTTAGGAATACACCCAGTATGACACAGAATCTAATCACTATGACTGTTCAGTGACCAGGTCAGAATCCTTGAAAAATGGCAAAATAGGCTTCTCTGTAGAATAGGTAGAAATAGTTTCCAGTAATACAGAGGCAAGAAATCATGGGCAACAATATATCTCCTGCTAAGCCTCTGGAAACCAAAAAAAAAAATCTATCATAGGAGATCTTTTAAAGATATAAAATACATGCTTCAAACCTCCTGGCCAACTATAAATTCCACCACACTGAACTGAAAAATCAATGCTCGAAGTTCATGCAGATGAAACAACATTGACAAGTACAAAAAACTGAATACTAAATCTTCCCTCTACCTCGATTCTCTTATTTTCCCCGCCCCCATACACAAACTCAGTTCCTCCATCCTCCATGTTGTGCAGCACTGTATACATAGCTCTGGGATGACTTTTTATCACACTCTTAACATATTATTTATGTACCTCTCTCCCACCAGGCTCTCGTGAAGACAAAGATGGTGTCATTAATTCATCACTGAATCTTTAGGGCTATCCCAACGCACTAAGTAGTAGGTATTCAGTTGTTTTGTGAAAAGGAGAAAAAGAAGGCAGGCCAGGGGAGAGAAAGGAAGAAGAGCAATCTCCTTATACAAATAAGCCAAAAGGTGGCAGTTGAGGTGGTTGAGAACCCTTACAGATGTTAGAGAAGAAAAAAGCTAAAAGAAGTTAAATTGTTGAAAGTCAACATTCGGATAATGTAGTAAATTTTTTAGAATGTGAATGAACAATGAAAATAATGACTACTCAGTCTCGTTCCATTAGCACTCTACAAATAAGCCTATAAAATAAAGAGCTCCATGCAGAGTTCTTTATAAATCCTGGGTAGAAGCACCTAGGTGATGAATAAATGGGGGTGGGGTGGCAAGCAGGAATGGGAAGAGGAAAAAAAGCTGTTCCATGCTCCAGCTATGTATCTAAGAAGCCACAATGATTCAAAATACTTCAAAAATAGATGTCCATGGCCAATATTACTAATAACATTTTGAGAAAGATACATGAGGCTGTTTTACAATCAAGGAGAGAAAAGAAGAAAAATGTCAGCTATCCCCAACAGAAACTCATTGTCATATTTTCACTTAGCAACATGACTCTAAAATGTTCAAACATAGAGTGATAAATTCACTTGCTTAGTATTTGTATCAGATGTGCAAATATTTGAATAATAGTTATCTCAACATTAAATATCACTATTTATATTGCACAGTATTCAGGCTGGAGTCAGAAGAAAAGATGACTCTATGGAAGATTTGTTTTTAGCAGTCAGAGAATCTGTCCATCCTCCAAGACTGCCAAGGATTTCCCTCCTCCCTAATGAACTTAAGGACATTCCCCAAATTCTCTAACACCAATGGCCTGGGTTATATACTAGAGTTCATGGAAGAGAGATGTAATCTGGCATAATCACATATGCTTTGGGTTCTTTAAATGAAAAGATTTAAAGAATTATAAAACTTGTATCTTTCTCACCAGGGAAATTCTCCCAGCATGGCTTTTTTTTTCAAAATATCAAATGAAAGCTTGAATAGCACCCACACTGAGCTGACGCTCATCCCAGAAAAGACTTCTCTAATGCCTTACCACTTCAGAAGAAAGTTTTCTGAAAGAGACCCATCTGTCCCTGGAGGATGAGCCCATTCCAAAAAGAAGATACATAACTTCCCCTATTTTATTAATTTACTGGCATGATAACTTGCATCACTTTAAAGGCATTTCATCCACAATGAGCAAACTGTTTGAAAGCTAAATGCACTACATCTTCTTTCATGGGACCTATAAGTATTTTTTGAACTCTTAATGGTTTGCACTTAATGCTTTATTTTAAGGTCAGATTTAATCATTTCATAAACCAGTAGTTCTTAAGGAAGATGGATTTCATTTTACCTCAATATCTATTACCCCAGGTCAGGATTGGAATGAATTGTGATGCCATTTGAAACCACTAGTACTGTGCTCGACAATCCAATTAGTAAACGAGTCTGAAAACACAATTTTCCAAAATGACTATAGTGCTCCCACTTCCTATCCTTAAATATATAAAACTCTAATTGAATGTCCATACTATTTTATTTATAGATCTTTCTCAAATAAGTTCACAATAAAACCACCAATCTTTAATTCCTATTCTCACAGAGGCTCTTTGTTGGCTCTATTGTGAAGACTTAACAGAGCTGTATTTTAAAAAATCAATTTGATAAATAAATGTCAAAATAATAAACTTTTTATGAGACTCAGGGGTTTCTAAAGCATATATTTTATAACAGTAGGAACAGAGGACGAAACTATGAAAGCATAATAAATCTCAATGATACAAAACAGATATGTAAGAACAAGGTCTGTCTGGAAAAAGTCCAGCCATTGTTAATATAATGTGAACAGTTTGCGACATCGATGTAACCTGGCAGCCAAGGAGAGTGGACTGGAATACACATGTGTGAACAATGATGACTTCACTGTACTAGTCAGTGGGGGGTGATAGACACTGTTGTGTGAGCATGTGTACTGTGTGGTTGTCACATTCAAAATGACTAAGCCAACAAAGCAATGAATCTACATCAAATTTTGCATTAAGCTTCAACATTCCTCCATGGAAACTATTCAGATGATTCAGAAGACTGCAGCTATGGGCAAGTGGTGATTGGCAGCTTTGTCACAATAGCATGCTCACTCATGCATAACATTTCGTGCAGTTTTTAGCAAAATAGCAAATGACTTAGGTGACTTGGCCTTCCTACAGACCAGATTTGGCACCATGCAACTTCTGGCTTTTCCCAAAAATAAAATCACCTTTGAAATGGAAGAGATTTCAGACCCTCAAATGGGGCTTAGGAAAATACAATGGGGCAGCTGCTGGCAATTAAGAGAACTGTGTGAGGTTCCAAGGTGCCTACTTTGAAGGGGACAGAGGTGTCATTGTCCTATGTACAGTGTTTCTTGTATCTTCTTCAATAAATGTCTCTATGTTTCATAGTACATGGCTGGATACTTTCTGGACAGGCCTCATATGTATGTACTTGTGATATATATCCACTTTGTGAATTACCTACCAAAAAAATTTAATGCCAGGAAGTTTTTATCTACCACATCACTATCTTCTGTACCACAGTATGTTCAGGAACATAAAAATCAATCATGTTAATCACTAAAGCAAAACCTAGAATGGAGAAGTAACCATATTATAGTATCAGGAGTGGGAAGGAACAACAGAACCCAGAAATTGGAAAGAATAATGAAGGACATCTGATACTAGCATGGACTTTCTTTCACAGATGATCTGATGTACGCTGACATTCACACTATAAACCGTTTTCCAATGAAAGAGAACCCATTCTTTACTTTCCCCCAAAAGCTCATTTCCTTGAACACTAATAACAGACTATTTTTCCTCATACTGAGCCAAAATTATTTTCCTATAATATTCCTACAGGTCATGCCTACTCTATCCTTCTTACAGATATGCCTCATCCCTCTTAAACAGGTCTCAGTGTTCTTGATATGAAAAAAGTAAGAATGTGTCCCTTGGTCCTGTTTCCTGGAGGCCAGCCACCTTTTCTCCATCTCCAAACCCTCAGCTGTTCTTCATATCATTTAAAGACCCTTCACTATCACAGGTCCTTCCCTCTCCTCTGGTTGAAATTCAATTTTCCCTAATCTGTATTAGAAATGGCATCTAGAACTAAAATTCATGCTCTACAAATTATTATCAACATTTATTCACTAGGAAACAAATATTGGGGAGAGTCAAACCAAAGAACCTTCTGCTTCTTGGGAGCGAGTCTTGGCATGTACTACGGAAAGGGCTAAATGAACAGAAAATATCAATCAATGTTATCCAAAGGCAGTGATGAGAAAAATATAGGGAGAGTATGAAAAACAGATAGTATCATCAAGCTATTTGTTCTGAAGTCAAAAACCCTATAAACTAGTCCATATCTAAATTATCTGAGATACTGATAATACAAATGTAATATGACCAAAACTTTCTAAATTTGCAATAAGCATAGGTATATGAGTATATGGAGTAGTCATAGCCTTTTATTTAAAAATTGCTGTTAATATCATCTAAAGATTCGAGTCCTTAGAATCAAATGAAATCAAAATACTAGATGTAATTAAGACCATTTAGTTTCCCTAGAGATTATACCAATCAGACGTGTTAAGCATTCTAGGAATGAAACATTTGATACAATTAAGAAAATCCTATTGAAAAAAATTAGCCTGAAAAAGAGATAATATGGGGCTAAGAAATGGCTTATTAATAACTCATTCAATTCTGAGTATAATAAATATAGCTATTACAATTTCAATTCACTAGTGGCTGAGCTCAAAAAGCTGAAACTCAATCTGCCTCAAGAAACCAGATCTAATCAATAGTCACTGCCTGCTACATTTATTAAATCAAAAAATTATTTTAGGCTTAAAGGAATTTAGATGGGAAAAAAAAAAAAAGCTAGTAAGTGGTAGGGTCAGAATCCCAGACCAAAACCTGGCACCTTAGCTACTATACTTGAACAACCCTTCAAGAAAACTGCTACGCACACCCCTTCTCCCCTCCCACCTCTAGCCAATCTTCTTTTCAAGCCCAGCTCTTCAATGACTTAGAATATAGGGAGAATCTCAGAACTAAGTCCTACATGAAAGACCTCCAGAAATTTAGGCATGTCCTTTCATGTCTGAAGGGACAGCTTAGACTGTGTCTTGGGGGAATACATGGCTGGATACATGAAGGATGGGTGCCACCAACAAGCCTAGACTCAGGTCTCAAGGGAGACCTGAGAGGCACAGTCCCAGGGCAGAACCAACCAGGGAGCGACCATGGAGATCAGAAGAGAGGTGATAATCAGGCCAGTGTCAGAAGCACCAGAGGACAGCAGCTCTAGTTCAGGCGCCATCCCCAGACACCTGGCCCTTCTCCAGTAGCTCTCTGCGTGGTCTCAGCCAATGTGACAGGCTGGTCTTTCCCATTACCTACTAAATCCTGGGGCAAGCAGGAGACAGACCCTTCCAGAGAAAATGTAAAGTCACCCAGGGAGCTCCCCATGAGCTACCACCTCCAAGGAGATAGGCGAGTAACCTAGGATAATATCAGAGTGGCAGGTTGCTATATGAACAGAATCAGAAAGGCAAAAGCCCAAAACAGCAGATGGTTGGAGAAAATGCTAAAGAATTTTTTTTTAAGATTTTTCAAAGGTAGGCTTAGAATAAGGAGAATATAGCCAAAAATAGATGTTAATTCTTAACTACAAATTGTGCTTCTGTCTTTTCCATCAAAACCGACCTCAAACCTTGGCCCAGCATACCAGGCTGTTTGTAAGCTCAGCACTGCTATCCTGTCCAGTCACTGTCTCCAATTATTCCCCTGGATATCAACTTTCTTATAAAGACCTACAGTCCCTCCTTGAGGTCTTTGGCCCTGCTGTTCATTCGGCCTCATATTCCTTTCCCCAAGCAGACTCAGGAGTGCTCTCTCTCCAACTCCCAGAGCACGATCCATGAGTCTCTTCTAGCACCTCCCATAGGATATTACAATTTGGTTTTGCTTCCCTCACAAGAGATCATGAGCTCTCAAATACTGTTCTCTGTATTTCAAGACCCTAGCATAGTCTGGCTCAAAATTTCATAAGTGAATGAATCAAATGGAGGAAGTGAGAATGAAGGAAGTGATAACAGTGTGCCAGACTTGTGTCATGTCTATCTCTCCTCCACTGACCTATGAAGGACATACAGAGAACAGTGTCTGAAATACAGTAAGTGGTCAATAAAAACTAAATAAGTCAAGTAAATGAACATGAAAAGAGCTTTGACGGACTCAAGAAACTGTTACAGTCATGAAGGTCCCTTCCAACTCTAAGACTGTATGGAGTTCTGTTTTGTTTTGTTTTTTAACTGTACTATTTGTACAAATTCATACAAACTTCCCAGAAAATTTGGAAAACAGAGAAGGGAAACTGGCATTCACTAAGGGGCTATAAGTTTGTCACTTTACACAGGATATTTAATTTATTTTTCATAGTTGTCCTGGAAAATTAGGACTATAAGCCCCATTTTATAAATAAAGAAACCAAAGAAGAGACTCCAAGCCAAAATTTGAACTAAGGTGAGATTGACCCCAATTCTAAGCTTTTTCCATACTGTACACTTGAACCTCTGGAAGGAACACAAGACCCACTTCCCCTGTCTTTTCATTTCAAGAAAAAAGTTCCAATACCAGCCAGGGCTCAATTAAGTCATGATTCCAGAGAGAAGAGCTTTCAATGGGAGGTACAGAGAGGTAAGAAGCTCTGTCTTCCCTTGAGGCTCCCTTTTCTTTAAGGTTCACATGACTCTTCCTATTCCTCCCATGAGTCTGGAAGGAAAAATTTAGGGCCTCTTCAGCCAGGGATGAAGCAACTTCTCCTTTGGTCTTCCCATTTGCCAGAAGGTCAAGTGGAAATCAGGTTACTATTCAAAGAAAAGATGGCAAGGAGGCAGCCACATGGGTACACTTTGAGACCTTAGGTTAGATTAAAGGAGGAAGCAGCCCTGAGCCTTATATCCCCTAAAAGTCAATTCATCAAGTTATAAGCCTGCATAGAAATTCGGAGCTAACATGAATGGAAAAAAATGCTGTGATACATATACAAGTATCCCTCATATAACACGGTACTTCTATAAAAGTTTCGCTCTAACACGATATGACAGAAGAGATTCAAGAATTGCTGGTAGAAGAAGAAACTGATGAAGCAATTTTGGTGGAAACGACATCAGGAATGTGCCAAGGTAACTTAGGGGACAACAGCACTGATGAAAACAAAGAAGTTAAACAGTCTACTCTAAAAAGCATAAAGAAAGGCCTCGCCTTAGCTGAACAGTTGAGTCATATTTCCTAAATGAAGATCCTTGCACTGAAAGGAGCACAAAGTTTAAGAACTTCAAAAGTGCTTAGCACCGTATAACAGAATTTATATAGCTCCCTCAGCTAAAAGCAAGCAATCTAAAATAGCAGATTTTTGGCAAAAAGAGCACAGAAATCAAGACAATGTTGAAAGAAGTTCAGAGGGTGAGGATATCTTGTCATAAAGAAAACGCATTCGGTTAATGGAGCTTCGTAGTGATGACAAGGAAACACTGCTTAATGCATATTAATATGTAATACTTTTAATGAAAATTGCTTTAATAAAGATATTTCTCTTAATTATAAAAATATAATAGTATGTTTTTTAATTTTTGGAAACTAACCCCCCTTTTTGTACTAGTTCTTTGTTTCATATAACATGGATTCACATAACACAGCATTTGTTAGGAACCTAACAACTGTGTTATATGGGGGTTACCTATATATACAAAGGAATAAGACTCAGCCATAAAAAAAATAATGAAATCTTACCATCTGTGGGAGCATTTATAGACCTAGAAAGTATTATGCTAAGTGAAATAAGTTAGTTAGAGAAAGACTCATACCATCGTCGTCGTCGGCAGCCGTCCGTCTCGAGAGACGATGGCGTAGCTTCTTGAGAGTCTATCTGCACAGCCGAGAATGGCTGTGCAGTCCGACTCGGGAGTGACAATCCCTGCCACACTTGTTACAGGTGAAGGCAGATGGCCGTTGTTGCTGCTGTTGACGCTGCTTCCGCCTCGATCTTTTCTGGACCGCCTCCTCGTTGCGCGCAGCCTCTGCGCGTGACGTACCTTGCCTGACCGCGAGCCTCCAGGCTAGGCGGTCGTCTGCTTGAACTTCCCATGTGTTGAGATTGATGGAGCATTGTGTCATGTCCTTTTTGCAGATGTCTTTGAACCGCAGTTTTGGGCGCCCTGTCATCCTCTGGCCTTCTGCTAGCTCGCCGTAGAGGAGGTCTTTGGGAATACGGCCTGCATCCATTCTTTTGACATGGCCGAGCCACCTGAGGCGTCTCTCACTAAGAACTGCATGCAAACTGCTCATGTTGGCTCGCTTCAGCACCTCGGTGTTGGGGACCTTATCCTGCCAGGCGACATGCAGGACGCGTCGCAGGCACCTCATGTGGAAGCTGTTGAGTTTCCTTTCGTGCCTTGCGTAGGTGGTCCACATCTCGCTGCCATAGAGGAGAGTGCTGAGTACGCAGGCTTGGTAGATGCTCAGTCTGGTTTTCTCAGTGAGGCTGGAATTGTTCCACGCTCGCTGGTTCAGTTTGGCCATAACTGTGGCTGCCCTGGCGATTCTCCGATTGACCTCCAAGTTGACTGACAGAGAGCTCGAGATGGTGGACCCGAGGTAAGTGAAATCGTTGACAACCTCCAGGGTGTATCCGTCGATGGTGATGCATGGGGGAGTCCCCGTGCCTTGAGCCATAACGTTCGTCTTCGTCAGGCTGATGGCTAGTCCGAACTCCTTGCATGCGTGGGAAAGGCAAGTGACTAACTGCTGGAGTCCCTCTTCGGAGTGTGATGTCAAGGCTGCGTCGTCGGCGAAGAGCATCTCACGGATGAGCACCTCTTTGACTTTGGTCTTGGCTCGTAGACGGGCCAGGTTGTAGAGCTTGCCATCGGATCTGGTGTGAATGAAGACACCCTCGCTGCAGTCCTTAAAGGCGTATTGGAGGAGCATGGAGAAGAAGATTCCGAACAGCGTAGGCGCGAGGACGCAGCCCTGCTTTACTCCACTGCTGACTGGGAAGGCCTCAGAGGTTGCGCCGTTGTAGGACACCATGCTGTGCATGTTGTCGTGAAAGGACATGACCACAGCAAGCAGATGTGGTGGACAGCCAATCTTCCGTAGCAAGCTGAAGAGTCCACTTCGACTGACCAGATCAAACGCCTTCGTGAGGTCGATAAAGGTGAGGTAGAGTGGTTTATGCTGCTCGTGACACTTCTCCTGCAGTTGGCGTAGGGAGAAGATCATGTCCACTGTTGATCGGCCAACTCTGAAGCCACACTGGGACTCTGGGTAGACGCGGGAAGCAAGGGTCTGCAGGCGGGCAAGAGCGACCCGGGCGAATACTTTGCCGATGACGCTGAGGAGAGAGATGCCCCAGTAGTTGTTGCAGTCGCTGCGGTCTCCTTTGTTCTTGTACATGGTGATAATGTTGGCGTCTCTCATATCCTGGGGGATGTAACCCTCCTTCCAGCAGAGACAGAGTAGATGGTGGAGCGGCTGTAGCAGGACTGGTTTCCCGCTCTTTAGGATTTCTGGAGGGATTCTGTCGCTTCCTGGTGCTTTCCCGCAGGCGAGGCGGTCGATGGCTTTGCCGAGCTCTGCCGCAGTAGGTGGGGTGTCTAGCTCCTCCATGACTGGTAGGTCTGGGATGGCGTTAAGAGCAGTGTCTGTTACGGTGTTCCTCGTCGCGTACAGCTCGAGGTAGTGCTCGGTCCACTGCCGCATTTGCTGTTCCTGGTCAGTGATGACCTCACCTGTCTTGGACTTAAGGGGGGCGATCTTGGAGGGGATTGGGCCTGTTGCCTTCTTGATACCCTCACACATTCCTCGTGCGTTGCCTATATCGGCGGCTTCCTGGATGCTTCTGCACAGGTTTAGCCAATAGGTGTTGGCACAGTGGTGGGCGGTCTTCTGGACTTTGTTCCTGGCAGCCCGTAGAGCTTGAAGTGTACTGGGAGTGGGCGTGGCCTTGTAAGCCAGTAGGGCCTTCCTCTTAGGCTTGATCACGGGTTCCATTTCTTCCCAGTGAGCCTCGTACCAGTCAGCGTTCTTCCGCTCTTTCTTCCCGTAAGCAATAATGGCGGAGTTGTATATGGCGTCGCGGAGATGTGACCAATTGGATTTGATAATGTCATCTGCTGCCATTCCCTCGCCGAGTGCATCTTCCATCCTGTTGATGAATTGCTGGGTCTTAACTGGGTTGCTGGCACAACTGGTGTTGATGCGTGGGCAACCCTTCATCTTGGAGTGGTGCAACCTCTTCGACGTTATGCGCACCTTGCTTACCACGAGGGCATGGTCCGTGTCGCAGTCTGCACTGTGGTAGCTGCGGGTGAGGAGGGTGCTGCCAATATCCGTTCTTCTGGTGATGACGAGGTCAAGCTGGTGCCAGTGGCGGGAGCGGGGGTGCCTCCATGACACCTGGTGGATCTCTTTGCACTTGAAGAATGTGTTTGTCACGCACAGGCCGTGGTGACACGAAAGCTCAAGCAGTCGCTGACCATTCTCATTGATCTTTCCTCTCCCAAAGTTTCCGAGGCAGGTGGGCCAGGCCATGTGGTCGGCTCCTACTCTTGCGTTGAAGTCTCCAAGAAGATAAAGAGCGTTACTTCTGGGGATCTTGGATAACGCTTCGTCCAGTGCATGGTAGAACTGTTCTTTCTCTTCGGTGGTGGCGCAGAGGGTTGGGACGTACGTGCTAAGAATGCTGACTGGGCCGAAAGTTGTTGACAATCGGAGGGTAAGTAATCTCTCTGTGCCTCCTGTGGGTGGCTCTATGGAGTTAACAAGCGTGTTCTTCACAGCGAACCCAACACCGTGCTGTCTTGGTTGGTCCGGAGACTTCCCTTGCCAGTAGAAGGTGTAGTTGGTTTCTCTGATAGTTCCGTTGTCGGCCAACCGGGTCTCCTGTAGAGCCGCAATGTCGATGTTTAGTCGTGCCAGTTCCCTGTCGATGACGGTGGTTTTCCTGGCATCATTGATCCACGGAAGGTCTGCAGTAAGTCCGGGACACATGGTCCTGATGTTCCAGCTAGCGAGGCGAAGAGCTGGAGGCTTCTTTCTTGTTTTTTGCTTGGAATTGCCTGGTGCGAGTGTTTTGTGGCCCACTTTTCGAGAGACGCCTCTCTGATCCCCACGCACCCAGTGGGGCAGGCGAGCCATGGCAAGACGGCACCTAATTGGCTGGGGGCTGCCCAGCTTGAGGCGGGCGGTAGCTGTCCAGTGAGGTGCGATGACCTCTCCCACCGTCAGAGGAGACCCCTGGCGCTCGTTTCCTTCGCCAATCGGATGAGCTTATAACCGGTATCTGTCTCCTCCCGTGTTGAGTCGACATCTTGCGATGACGCTGGAGTGTCCTCTCCAGTGAAGCTACAAAGCCTGGGCAGGGTGATATGGAGGGCCAGCTGTTGCCCATGCAGCAGACCCCCCCTCTCTTCGCAGCTGAAGGATCCAAGGGAAAGACGGAGTCAATACAGCTTGGCTTCAGGTGCGCCGCAGGAGTTGCCGGTGTTGACTACAATGTCAAACCGCCTTAGGGACTCTGGCTCCGGATTTTCTGTCGGGGTTTACTCCCTTAGCCTTTCCCCTGAAGAGGTATGCCGCAAGGCAGCGGAGGTTTTTTGGAATCAGAGTTTTCCTTCTCTGATGTGCCCTGACTGGAAGATCGAACCAGCGACACTTAGCTCGCAGGCCGATGCTCAATCCACTGAGCCAAACCAGCCAGGGTCAAGACTCATACCATATGATTTCACTTATACATAGAATCTAAAGAGCAAAATAAATGAACCAACAAAACAGAAACACTCATAGATTCAGAGAACAGACTGACGGCTGCCAGTGGGCAGAAACATTTGGGCAGCTGGGTGAAAAGAGAAGGGATTAAGAAGTACAAATTGGTAGTCACAAAACAGTCTGAGGGATGTAAAGTACAGCAGAGGAAATATAGTCAATAATACTGTAATAACTATGTATGGTCCCAGGTGGGTACTGGAAGTATCAGAGGGACACTTTGTAAAGTATATGATTGTCCAACCACTATGCTGCACACCTGAAACTAAATACAAAATAATACTGAATGTCAACTGCAATTGAAAACTAAAATTTTTTAAATTTTTAAACAGAAAATTTAGATGACAAAAAAGAAATTGGGAGCTAAAGTTTTAGATAGCAATACAGATATTCCTTTGCCTGGAGCGTCCTCTGTTAAATGGTGCCATCAAACTGAGGTGACAAGGAATGAGCCAAATTTCGTTCCCTCCCTCAAACATGACTCACAAGTTGACTCAAACAAAGTGAGGTATGCAACAAATGCTGCTGGGACAATGGGATAGCCACATGGAAAATTTGGACGCCTACCTCACACATACACAAAAATTAACTCAAAATGGATCAAAAACCTAAATGGAAGAACGAAGACTATAAAACTCTAAGAAGAAAATATATAGATAAATCTTCATAACTTTGAATTGGGCAATAGTTTTTTACATGTGACATCTAAAGCCAAGCAACCAAAGAAGAAAGATATATTGGACTTCATAAAACTAAAAACTTTTGTTCCTCAAAAGACACTACCCAGGAAGTAAAAAGACAATCTACAGAATGGGAGAAAATATTTGCAAACCATATATATGATAAGGGTCTAGTAGGACTCTTACAACTCAATAAAAAATAACCCAAATTTAAAAAATTATTTAAATAGATATTTCTCCGAAGATCTAGGAATGGACAGGAAACATGAAAAGATGTTCCACCTTAGACATTAGGGAAATGCAAATCAAAACTATAATGAGGTACCACTTCACATCGACTAGGATGGCCACAATCAAAAAGACAATAAACAGGTATTGATAATGTGGAGAAATGAGAATCCTCACATGCACTGGTGGGAATGTAAAATGGTGCAGCCACTCTGCAAAATAGTTCAGCAGTCTTCAAAAATTAACATAAAGTTACTATATGACCAGCAATTCCATTCCTAGGCATATACTCAAGAGAAGTGAAAGCATATATTCACACAAAAACTTCTCTGCAAATATTCATAGCAGCATTATTCATAACAGCCCCCTGCAAAAAAGGAAAACAACCCAAATGGCCATCTACTGATCAATGGATAAACAAAATGTGGTCTAGCCATACAATGAAATTTTATTTGGTCATGAAAAGGATATATAAGTACATACTCAAACAGAAATTATTCTGGAAAACATGCTAAGTGAAAAAAGCCAAATGTAAAAGGCCCCATATTGTATGATTCTACTTATATGAAATGTCCAAAATAGGAAATTCCATAAGGAAAGCAGATTAGTGCTTGCCAGAGACTGGGTAAGGAAAGAATGGGGAGCCACTGATAACGGACATGGGGTTTCTTTTGGGGGTGATGAAACATCCTGAAACTAGATAACTAGATAACGTTAACTGTTGCAAAACCTTGTGATATACTAAAAAGTTAATTGCATACTTTAAAAGGGAGCATTTTATAACATCACAATTTAAGAAGGAGCTAAGGATACACATTATAACATGTACCATCAAAGAGATATGACAGAAAGCAATTAAGTTGAAAATCACTACTGGACATTGGTGCTTACTTTCATAATAATAAATATGAAAAATAATTAAATTTTATTGCCATAAACTGAACACCAACAAAAAAAGTTAAGAGAAAAACTAATTTGATTTTCATGGAAGACGTACAAGGGTAAGTATTTGCTTTCTCCCCAATATCTCAGCTGGTTGGAAGCTGAGCTCCCTAGAGCAAATGTAAGAGCCTCTAGATTCGATTTGCTAATTGCAGACAGACTTGTATGGTGTATAAGAACCTGAGGCCCAGACACACGGCCTTTGATAAATCTTAAATGGGTTCTCTCCCAGCAAACTGTCCCCACAGACAAGCATTCCACTGTGACAACAGCAAAGTAACAGCATCACCCTTTGTACCATCATCTGCAGGGTTTTTTATTGGAAATCACACTAAATTCTCACTCTCATTAACTCTTCCTGAATTTGCTGACATCACAAAATAACACTTCTAAAGAAAACATAGTTATTTGGTCTCTGTGTGAAACGGAGTTTCCAAGCATAAAAGCAATGAATCAAAAAGAAAAGGATTAATAGACAACAGAAAATTGTTTTTAATTCAATAAATTAAAAGGCAATATAAATTAAATGAAAAGGCAACTGTGGGGAAATACGCCCGCATGATAAGCAAGGGTTAACATCCTTATTCTATCAAGAGTTCACACAAATCAGTGTCTGTCCAAGTCAGTGCCCCCAGTGTTCCCCTCTTTGTCCATACAAAAGAATTGCAAGGTTCCTATAAAAAAGGAAGCTGCTTTGTTCCAGGTTTCAGGATCACTCTTGTCTCTCCTGCCTTGATCCTTTGCCTCCTACCTGAATACTTTCTTTTTCCAAAGTCCTGTTAGAATAAAGATTCACATGCAGTCAGTCACCCTTGTCTTGATTTCAGATTTTCCCAAAGACCCAGCCTCTGAAACACAAGCTACATCATCCCAGGCTCCAGGGATACCTTATTCAGTAAATTCCAGCCAAAGCCCAGAATACTGGCTCCTGCCTGGGCTGGGAGAGGTAGAAATCAAAGGATTAAACAACTAATAAGGAAAAACTGAGACTACAATATAAAAATCATTATAGAGAGGACTTCCGTTCAAGATGGAGGTGTAGTTAGACATGCTTCACCTCCTCATGCAACCATAGAAAGAATTACAACCAGAACTCAAAAACAAGTAACAGCTAGAACCATCAGAAAATTGAGCTATATGGACAACTAACAATTTAAAGAAGCCACATTCATCCAGACTGGTAGGAGTGGCAGAGTTGCAAAGACGGGGTGGAAAGGTTGTGGGGCTCAGACAAGTGGCAGCGGTGGTGGAACAGATGGTCCCACATTCACGTGTGGTAGATAAAAATCGGGAGGGATACCCTGGGAGTAAGTGATCCCTGCCCCAGGCCAGACTACGCAGCGCAGGGTTCCAGCACCAAGAAGATAAACCCCCCATTACCTCTGGCTGTAAAAACCAGTGGTGGTGGGGAATGACAGCAGAAGAAACTGTCAGATTTTTGCCGCTTAAAGGGCCCACGTGGTCTTAGAACATATGCGAACCCCAGCGCAGCAACTGAAAAGGCACCGATGGCATATAGGAAGTAGGTGAAGTGACTGGAAACCGGGCAAGTGCCGGGCAAATCGCCAAAAGCCAGGCAGCAGCATTTATCCCCTCTCCAATCCCCTCACCACCACAAACAGAGCCATAAAGTGGTGACGTGGGTGGCCTGGCCCTGGCAATTACCAACGCTCCACCCCACACAATTTACTGGTGCCTTTGCTACATAGGCCACACTACTAAGTGAGTAAAAGCAGCTCCACCTAATGCACAGAAACAAACACAGGGAGACTGCCAAACTGAGGAGGCAAAGAAAAATGTCCCAAATGAATGAAGAGAACAAAACTCCAGAAAAAGAACTAAACAAAATGGAGACAGTCAACCTATCAGATGCAGAGTTCAAAATACTGGTGAAAAGGATGCTCAGAGAACTCATAGAGTATAACAAAAAAAATAAATAAATAATGAAATGAAGGTTACATAGTGAAATAAAGAAAAATATACAGGGAACCAACAGTGAAGGGGAGGAAGCTGGAAATTATTTGGAAAAAAAGGAAGAAATAAACATTCATCAGAACAGAAAGAAGAAACAAGAATGCAGAAAAGTGAGGAGAGGCTTAGGAACCTCGGGGCAACTTTAAACATACCAACATCTGAATCAGAGGGGTGCCAGAAGGAGAAGAGGAAGAGCAAGAAACTGAAAACGTATTGGAAAAAAAATAATGAAAGAAAGCTTCCCTAATTTAGTGAAGGAAATAGACATACAAGTCCAGGAAGCACAGAGTCCCTAACAAGTTGGACCCAAAGAGGACCACACCAAGACACATCATAATTAAAATGCCAAAGGTTATGGGTAAAGAGAGAATCTTAAAAGCAGCAAGAGAAAAGAAGAGTTACCTACAAAGGAGTTACCATAAGACTATCAGCTGATTTTTCAAAAGGAACTTTGCAGGCAAGAGGGGGCTGGAAAGAAGTATTCAAAGTGATGAAAAGGAAGGACCTACAACCAAGATTACTCTATCTAGCAAAGCTATCACTTAGAATGCAAGGCAGGTAAAGTGCTTCCCAGACAAGGTAAAGCTAAAGGGATTCATCATCACCAAGCCATTATTACATGAAATGTTAAAGGGACTTATTTAAGAAAAAGAAGAAAATCAAAAATATGAACATTAAAATGACAAAAAAAACAAACAAACAAACAAAAACCTCACAACTATCAACAACTGAATCTAAAAAACAAAAACAAACTAAGCAAATAACCAGAACAGGTACTGTATCATAGGTATGGAGATCATTTGAAGGGTTGTCAGGTGGGAAGGGGAAGGGGGAGAATGGGGGAAATGATGCAGGGATGAAGAAGCATAATTGGTAGGAACAAAATAGGGGATGTTAAGAATAGTATAGGAAAAGCCAAAGAATTTACACGCACAACTCATGGACAAGAACTAAGGATGGGGGGATTACTGGAGGGAAGTGGGGGTACCAGGCGGAGGGTGGCAAAGGGGGATAAATTGGGACAGCTGTAACAGCATAATAAAATATACTTTAAAAAATAAAAATAATTATTGAATTTATGCAAGTAATTCACAGAAAAAATCTAATAGCTAACAAGATTTTTTTAATGCTTAAACACATTAATAATGAAAGATGTGATTTAAAATAAGGAGGTATACTTTTTACCTCTTATATTAACAAAGATTTTTTTAATAATAATGTTAACATGGATGTCATAAAACTGATGGCAGGATGGTAAGCTAGTACAATCTTTCTGAAGGTGGCAATATGTTCAAGAGCTTTCACAATGACCCTGCCCTTTGACCCTGTAATTTCATTTTTAGTAAATGATCTTCAGTAATTAAAAATCCAGTCAAAAGATTTAAGTATGAAGATGTTCATTCTGATATTTTTGTCCTTGAAATATAAATATCCAACAATAAGTAAATTATGGCTCATCCACAATGTCGATTATTATGGAGCCAATGAAAACAATACAGTAAGAGCTGACCCTTCTATAGTGCTAAGGACCATTCCCTGTTCTAAGGAGCTAATATGCGTTAATCATTTACTCCTCGCAAGTACATGAATGGAAACTGTGAGCTATGTAGGTGCCTGTACCACCTCCATTTTACAGTTGAGGAGTCTGAGGCATAGAGGAGTTAAGTGATTGATTCAAGGTTACACTGGGATAGACTCATACGCCCTTATCTGAAATTCTAAAATTCAGAAAGCTCTCTGTAAACCAAGTATTTTCATGAACTTGTGGCAAACTTATTTGTTGGCAAAACCCGACCTGAACTGATGTGGAACTATGTATATAGCCTGTACTTATTCCATGTAGAGTGAAGTCATCATACAAATTAATGTTTTATTACAGGGTGCTGCCCCAGTCTTCACTAGTAAAGTAATACTGTAATACATTGTGTTATCTTTCCATAATCTGAAAAAATTCTTAATTTTAAAACACAACTAGCCCCACCGGTTTCAGATAAAGAACTGTGGTGAAGCTAAAACTCAAATCTAAGCACCTATCTGGCTCTGGAGTCTGTGTTCTTAACCACTGTATGATATTTTCAGAGGCTGTTTAATGATATGGCAAAATGCTTATAATTCAAACATTCAAGTATTTATTAACTACACACTATGTGCCAGACACACAGAGAAATAAAACCGCCATCCTGACAAATGCTACTAAGGAAAAATAACTGGTGTCAGGAAACCCCATACACTAAAGGGGTTTGTCCGAGACAGAGAGGTCAGAGAGGAAGCTTTTGATCAAAGATGTGAAGGATGAGCTATTTTAGACTTAAGAGAAGAGGGAAGAGCATACCCTGCAGGGAGAAGAGCATGTGGGAAGGAGAGCATGTAGTGGGAAGAAAAATGGTGACAAAGGCCTGAAAAAGAGCAAAGGTGCCTGAAACACAGGGAACCAGGGGGGCTTGGAAAAGAGGAAGATGCCACAGGGCCTTATAGGTAGAGCAACTGTTTGCCCCCATTTTCCTGACGGACAGTCCCAGTGTAAATAAGAGCAACATCTTTTACTCTCAAAAATATCTTGGTCTGGTTAACAAAGTATATGGTCAACCCATTTTAGAGACCACATTAAAGAGCTGTATTTTTAACCTATGAGCAACGAGAAGTCATGATGGATTTTAAGGTGGGAGGCGGGGGACAGGGGAATCATAACTAAATGTTAATTTTTAAAAGATTACTCCTGCTGCAGCACAAAGAACAGATGGTAATATTCAAAGGACAGGGTCAGTATCTTTAGACCAGTCAGGAGGCTACTTATTGGAGATTTGGCAAGAGAAATTGGTAGCTAGTGTGATAGTGGTAGGGACAGAAGTAACTGTAAGTGGATGAATTTGAGATTAATTTGAAGACAAAATGAACAGACCTTGATGATTATTTGGACAGGGATGGTAGTTGTCAAGGATGAGTCCAAGACTTCTCTGGCTTGCAGACTAGATGGATGATAGTATGATTCACTGAGATAGGAACTAGAGAAATTTACATGGGCCAGAAATTTAAATGTGTGAGACATTCGCATGCCAGTTGTCATTTGAAGCATGGGCCTAGGAGAATGTACGAAACAAGGAGAGAAAGCTTAGGTTCAAAATATGTTGTTTCTTTCCATTCTCAGAGCCCTCCTCCAATGCGTAACCACTCGATTTTCTGGCTGGATACTGGGGTGGTCAGACAAAAAAGTCCTCGTTAGCTGATGTGAGACCAGAAGCATGAAACCACTTATAGCATGCACCTGTCCCTGACAACGTACTCTCAAGTGCTTTACATTCACTGTTCACAGAGGAATTTCACCTGCTGCCTCCTTCAAGCCCACAGTTTTGTGAGACATTATCTGCATTTACAGATGACGAAACTGAGGAAGAGTGCTTAAATTATGTTTCCAGTAGCCAGTAACGGCTGGACTTACGCTTCACTATCCTCTGGTATGTTCATTCACCGGGGATAAGGAGCCCTATCAAGTGCTGTAAGAAAGAGGTACCATTGTTTGAGGTCCTACTACGTGTCAGGCTCTAGATTTAAAAAGACAGAAAGGAACTAAAAAAGCAACTTGAGAATTTTTAGAATTTTGCCAAATCACACTTACCCTATAGTAAATTCGCTTTAAATTTTCAAAAAAGTCAGGTCCCAAGATGGGGTGGAGGTGAGAGGCGGAGATAAAGCAGGACAGCCAGAGACAACCCCAAACACCGGGCCCAGGGGAAACGGCGTCCCAACCGCTCGGCCTCCGCAGACGCCAGGAAGGGACCGTGCGCCCAGGCCGGCTCCCTCTGCTGCTGGGCCGCCAGCCGACCCGCAGCTGGAGGCTCAGCGGCCAGTTTGCCGGCGCGTTGCTATAGCAACGGCCGCGTCCAGCCGCAGCCCGGGACCCCTCCCACTGGCACGGAGCTCGCCCTGCGCCAAGACGCCAGCTGCCACTCACCCCGGCGGCCGAAAGACCGGGTCTCCAGCCTGCGTGCACACTAGGCGCTGCAGGTCGCCGCAGGTCCCCGAGCCCAGAATGATGCACCTGAAGCCACTTTCAGGCCGGCGGAACAGCGGCGGGAAGGGGGACGGGAGCCGCGCGAGGACAAAGCTCCTTCTCCCCGCCGCACCCCGGCTGGGCCCCCAGGCGACCCCGAAAGCAGCTCCTCTTAGGGCCGGCCCTGAGAACCGTGGCTCCGGGACAGAGAAGCAGCAATGGAACACGAAATTAAAACTTCCCAAGAGTGAAATCACAGTCCTACGGTGACTGCCAGGCCAAATCTCTCCCCCAGGGCCCGAGGCCTGCTTGTCCAGCCAGTTGGACCTCTCACTGCAGTGGGTTCAGAACTAGCCTAAAAAGACGGGAAAATGAACTGGCTCTCCGTGTCGAGGGGAGCTCTAGGGGGGAGGGTGTTTGTCTCCACCCAGGGGCTGAGGAAGCTCCTGACAGACCAGACGACGAATCCCACAGATGATTTTAGTTACAAACTTCTGCAGAACCACGTGAATGCATGTCTTCTGCCCAGAGGCTAGATAGACGCAGGCGGTGCGATATGCTAATGTATTTCTTGATCTGACCTAGGAGTAACTTCTGTGGACCCTGCGCTCCAGCAGTTGCGGGGAAGAAATTCAACTCTCCTAATACTAACCTAATCATTTGAGGTAGATGTCCTCTAAAATTTGATTAATAACCATTAACTTGGTGTAGCAGGCCTTTCCATTTTATTGTTTGGAGATAGGGGTACATTCAGCAACTGGTTCATCTTGTCAGGTTCATCTGAAAACTCAAAATGGCCACGGTGGGCAACTGGCAACTTCAAATTGTTGCAGATCTTCCAAGCACAGATAATCTCCATCATGTCCTCTACTGTAGAACTTTTTTTTTTCCCCTGGAGAAATACAGAACTATTGTCTAACAAGGGTCAAGAATAGCCTATGAGAATTTTCTCTGTGACTCTCCCCCCACCAAGCACCAGTGTTTGTGGCACTATGTCCAACAAAAGGAGATAAACTCTACCATCTGTTTCATTGAACTAGGAAGTGTATGGATCTGCCTTAAATCAGCAGCTGTGAATGAAGCTTTACATTTCACATCTTTACCAAGAAATAACTTTGAACTGTTCAGAGAAATTGCAGGTATGGAGAATTGTTTAAAAGGCATGCAGATAACCTGTCATCTATATATTGATATATAGTCTCTGTGTCGATGAGTCCTAAACGTAGCTACATATCATAGGTATCTGGGGAGTTCTGTCTGATTTGCTTTATTTTGTGTCAAAATACAGATTCGTGGTTTATACTTCCAGAAATTCCGATTAAATAGGTCCCATTAAACCATTTTTAAACGGTTTTTATGCAAGTCTGATACAAAGTCAGGTTGGAAACCACTGGTCTAAGTTTTATACTACTTTGTCTTTACCCTTGCAAAATTGCCTGTCATATTTTACCCTTATGTCATCTTTACCCTTAAAACATATAAGAGATTGTTAAAATAAAATAAAAAACTCTGGATTTATTAGAGGGGTTAAGAATGGTACCTATTACATCTCTGTAGTAGAATCCTCCCAGATTGCCCAGTCCAGAGTTTTTCAAACTTTTTGGACCATAACCCACCAAAAGAAACATGTTTTACATTTTGACCCAGTACTCATGTACCTATACATTTAATGACTGAAACAAGTTTTATATAGTATTATCCATCCCACATGCTATTCATGCTAATACCTTTTATGTCCTTTTAACGCTGGTTTCCACCTTTTAAGTGGTTTTTTGACCCCTAGATGAATTACAAGTTACATTTTAAAAACAGCAGCATAGTCAGATGTTTGTTTTTTTGTTTGTTTGTTTTTTTTTTTTTTTCTGGATACTAGCCCTGGATCCTCAGATAAGGTAACTAAGCCACCCACCTACAGTCGATTGCTCCAATAGTAGGTACCTGACTCAAGCCAAGCCAATCATCTCCCTCTCCCAGGAATTTGAAATTGGACTGAGACATTTCCGTTTTTCTCTAGGTAGTTAACAAATTAACATAGAACATTGCAACATAGACAATCAGGAGCTGTCCACAGCTCCTACCACATGGCCTGGAAAAATGCAGAAAGTCAATCCGCAGGAAAAACGTGAAAAGGACGGGAAGGATCCACAAAGAGAAGAAACAAAGAGTCCTGACAGCTTCCCAACCCTGATCTAGTATTTCCTGAAATGAACTGCATTCCTGCCTTTGAATCCCATGTGATATTTCAAGTCTTTATAATAAAGTGCCCTCTTTTGCTTAAGCTAGTTCAAGTGGCTGAGTTACTGTTATTGCAACCAAAATGAATTAATTATATTGGTTCTATATGGCTGTTATAACAAATTACCATAAATTTGGTGACTAATATAATCACTCTATGTCCCTTACAGGAAGGCCCATACTAGAAGTGTACTTTAATTCTGAGTGCCAGAAAATATCTTTTTCCTTTTGAAAAACTGATACCTCTTTAAAAAAAAAAAAAGCAAACCACGAAATTCACCATGTTTTCCTTTTCACCTTGGATTCCAGGAAGCCAAATTTGCAGCTCAGCTTTAATAACTTTGTCAAATTGTATGGCTTGCATACAGGCATTACAACTTTCTCCTGGTCTCTCTCTTCCATTTTTCATTGTGTTGGCTGAATTATTTTAAGCTGCTTTAAATATTTTGCCCTTACTGCTTCCCTTTTCTGTAATGCTCTGCCCCTATACCTCCACAAGACTGGTTCTTTTTCATCATTCAGATCTCAGCTCACATCATTCAGATCCCACCCCACAGTCTATCACAGTACCCTACTTTGTTGTCTTGGAGCACTTAAAACCACCTAAAACAATCTTATTATCTTTCCTCCCTTGTCGGAAGTTGAACTCCAAGCCAATAGGGACCCAGTCTGTTTGTTGCTTGTTCCCAGTGCCTGAGACAGTGCCTGGCACTTAGTAGCTATTTAATAAAAATCATGGCGTTAGTAAATGGAAGAAAGGAAGGGAGGGAGAGAAGGAGGAAGGGAGAAGAAGGAAGGGAAGAAGGGAGGAAAGGAGAAAGAAAGGGACAGAGGGAGGGAGGGAGACTGTAGAATATGGTGAGATTTAAATAGATGTATAGATAAATAGGTGGATAGGTAGACAAATATTCATTTCTTCTACTGTGCAAGTGTCACTAACATTTGAATAGGGAAATCAAAGAAACCACATAAAGAGGTAAAACAGCACCCTAAAATATATACATAGAGGTACTGGGTTTTCTTGGGGAACCCTGGATGTAAAAGCCCTAGACAAAAACTTTTTTTAAGTTTTCAAGTGGCTCAAGTATTAAATATTATGGTTAGTTACCATAGCTGAAGCCATCAATTCTCAGTGAGATAACAGATTGCAACACCACAACCACCAACATGACTAACTCTTGGTATTGCCAAGGGAGCTCAATCTATTGCAGAGGCCATTACCACAACAATCTGCTCTCATTTTATTCCTGTAATATTAATGTCAACACTGGCAACAAGTGTTATAGGCTGTTGATTTAAACACTCTATGGTAATGTCATTGTTACAATGTAATATCAAATTGCTTGACATTTAAGGAAGAGAGATCAGATTGAAGTTTGTCATTAAAACAACATAGAAGCAATTAGTACAGTTTGTTCCATGGTTGTTGACCCTGTTAGTAAAAACACCAAAGTTTGAATGGATCGGGGTGAGGGGGGGTGGGGAAGATGGACCTCAGTTTTTTTAAGCCCAGAAACAGTTGATTATTCATTAATTAAAATTTATCTCTGATAGTCAAAAGATTTTTAAAGAGATTCCATTATCACAAAGAAACCACTTTGTAATTTTTCTGTCTAAATTCAGAGATGTTTAGATCACATGTTATATTAACATTTCATAGACAAGGACATGTCTTTAAAAAGTATATATTGCAAAGTGTACTTTTTCCTACTGAGATCTGTCTTTGATTACTGGTAGGCTTTACCAATTCACCCAAGTCTTTCTACTTTTCTCTTTTCTTACTACTTTGACAAAAGTAAAACTGTACCTTATGCCCATCGCTCAAAATGAAATAAACACTTTGCAATTAATTCAGTCTGTCTGATCCACTATAAATGTCTGACCCAGCCTTGTTATCAGATAAAACTAATTAAAGGTCAAGTTAATGCATACCAGAACTAAAGTAATGTTTCATAAATTGGAAGACTTGATATTAAGACTACAATGCTCCCTAAATTGATATATATAAAAATATAAATATATATAGATGTATTTGCTTGTCTTAATCATTTATTTCCTTTTTGATAATTATTTAAACTAATATATCTGCTTTCTGAAACGTTTGAGAGGTTTATCAAAGCAGAACAACAACTTTGGAGTTTTCTCCTCCCTTAATGCATCTCATTACTCTGTTGAATTCTTAGTTCAAACAAAGACTTATCTCATTTAAAGTATGCCCTATCGACTCAAATATCATTTAAAATTATATTTTATTAGTTACTTAGCCACCTTCTATAGAATTTTTGTTGTTCCTAGTATTCCATTACAAATCTTGATCACACCTAAAAGTAGCATAAAAATAAATAACATGAAGTTAAAATAGCATAAAAATAATAAATTCTTAATGTCATCAAATATCCTGATAGTGTGCAGCTTTTCCCAATTGTCCCATGATATTTTTAGTTTGCTTAAACTGGGATGTAAATAAGTTCCATACTTTGCAATTGCTTTATATGCTTTTTAAGTCTTCTTAATCTATAGGTTTCCCCTCCATATCACTTTTTCTCCCTTGCAATATATTTGTTAAAGAAACAAAGTCATTTGACCTGTGAGTTCTCATACACTGGATCTTATTGCCTCAATCCTTGTGATACTGTTTAAGGTCTTCCTCTATTCTTCATGTTTCCTGTTGATTGGGAGCTACATCTGTAAATTGGTAGTTTTAGATCTAGAGGCTTTTTTTTAATTCAGATTCTATTTTGTTTGAAAACATTTCATAGTGATAATGTGTCCAATCAAGAGATATGTAATGTCTGATGTCTCTTTTTGTGATATGGGTGGCCATAAATGGTCATTGCCCAGATTCATTAATTCATTAAGGGCTGAAAAATGGTGACATTCCAACTTATCAGTCCTTCAATTATTAGCTGGAATACTTCTGAAAGAGACACTTCACTTCATCAACTACAGTCAAACCTCAGTTCTCGAACTTCTTGGTTCTCAAACAATTTGGTTCTCAACCAAGTTGTTCATGGAAAAAAATATCTTGGTTGTCTAACAAAATTTCAGGTCTCAATTCTTTACCAAACAACCCTTTTATAACCCACTATAACTTGGGGGCAGGGAGCAGAGCCCATCATAAGGACAACAGCCTCCACCAGCATTAGGCCTCAGTCCTTAGGTTGGGGCAGGGCTGGGGCTGTGGTGATCGTGTTCCCAGGCATAGAGAGCTTTGTTTTCTCCATGAATGCTGAGCCTGCAGAGCTGGAGGCCAGGGATACAGAAACTTCCAGAAAGCTGGTATATTAGAGCAGTGACTTTCAACCAGTGTGCTGCAAGAATTTTTAAAACATGAGATACCTATTTAGTCAGGGGCACTGACCTCTTTTTCCTTAGATTGTCAAATTAAAAAATGACAACAGTCAACACAATAACTGACTGGTGTGAATGCCCTGTCTTGAACCATAACTATAAAAGTCATGTAACAGAGCTGCATTTTATTGGTCATGTAGCAATAATAAGGTTGCAAATGATTACTTAATTCTTGGTACCAGAAATCCAAGTATAGGCACTTGATCTTTTAAAAAGTAACTCTTGAGCAAAAAGGGTATGTAATGACTATAATATTTGTTGTAAATCAATCAAAATTATACCTATTCTTGGTCAGGTTGGCAAAAAAATGTATTTTTTGGTATGCCACAGAATTTTGGTAGTTAATGTGTGTCATGAGATGAAAAGGGTTGAAAATTGCTGTGTTAAGAATCTAGGCTTAAGTGCTGGAATAACAATATCAGAAAAAGGCCCCAAAATAAAGGGGCTTATAAAAATAAAAGTGTATTCCTTTCTCAGGTAATAGTCCAAGTAGTAAGCAAGCAGGCAGTTCAAGGTAGATTCAAGGTGGTTTCAAGCAGATGGTGCTGCTTCATGAGATTGTCAAAGAGCCTAGGTTCTTTCTAACTTCTGGTTTCAGCAGGGCTGAAGTGGACCAGTAGCTTATCTATGTTCTTGTCTAAAGAGCAAAGAGTGAAGAAGTGGAGGACAAGCAATTTCATTCAAAACCTGTGTCTTGGAAGTTGTAGGCATCACTGCTTCTCATAATCGACTGGCTAGAACTTATTCCTAAAACAACATCCAGCTGTAGAGGAGACTGGGAAGGTGGGGAAGGGGGTTATTGCTAAATTAAGGAGAAAATGGGTACTGACAACAATCTGCAGTCTCTGCCACAGCTGGAAAGTGGCCTAGGGGCTGATTACACTCTCTCGGTTCCCAAACCATAGCCTATACAAGGCCTTCAGGGGTTCATGTCTACAGGAGGAGGCCCTCACCCCATAGCTCGAAGGCCCTTGGACGAGAGCTCTTCCCAGAGTCCAGGCATTCTTTTTCTAGGAGGCCCTACAATACACACCAAACATTAAAATGCACCTATAGCCTATAGTTAACCTAGTTTTTATTGTCAATTTTTTAAATTGTCTTTATAATACTGCCTTTTAAATGATTTGGCTAGGAGTAATTCATTGAATTTGCAATTGGCTCAGATTTCTTAGCAATCATCTTGTATATATGTAAAATTTCTTGTGAAGTAAAAAACCATAACCTTCAAACTGTTATCAAGTGTAATAAAATTTTGTAAAATTATAAAAATAACAATTAATGGGTTTAACATAATAATAAGTTTATAGACATTCAACTAGATATTCATTTATTTAGGTTTTACCATTTTTAATTTTTTAGGGCTTATTTTTATAGGCCCCTGAAAAATTCTAACCTACTATTTTCAAGGGTAATAAAATTTTTATGAAAATTGTCATAAAATTAACAATGGATTTAACATATGTTATAATTTGTAGACATTTAATTACATATTTATTTAGGTTTTGCCATTAAAAATTTGTTTATAACTCATTTTTATCAGGCCCTGGGACACTCTGCCTATACTGCCGCGCAGCTAGAACAGTCCAGAGGTCACATATACAGGAAGAGGAGGTCTGCATCAGACCTACCTGCCAGGGCAGGGCCTGCTCTAGCAGCTTGCCATGGAATGTGAGGAGTGGGGAGTAGAGAGCTGTATGTCCCTGGGACCTAGAGGAGAGTACTATAATATAATTAGTAAGGAGAAAACAGCAGAGAGCTCAGAGCAGGTATGGGGAAAGTTTTGGGTACTTGGGCCAGTCTGGGAAAGGGTTGGGGGTCAGAAATTATTTCCAGGTCTCATCTTAAGCATTAAAAGTAATGATCATTTCTCCTTGAAACAGAAACTTCTCTGACACCACATCTGCCTTATTTCCTTCCCACATCCCTGGTTTCTGAGATAAGAAATATGCTAGGAAGACTACGTTAAAGGCATTGGAGGATGGCTAGTGTCTCGGGTGACACTGAGACACCCAAATGAAGGTGTCCAATAGACCACAGGACAGGCAGGTCTGGAACTCAAAGGATGGGTCCATGACTTCTATCAGATTCTCTGAGATTTCTGCACAATTAGGGTGCTTGGTTGCAAGTAAAAGATCTCAGTCCTGGATAATTTAAACAGAAAATGAGTTTATGAAAATATTTTTTAGGTAGTTCACAGAATTGTTGGGAATGACAGAAAATTAAGAGCTAATTGGTCTGCTGAAGAAACTGTCACTGACGTCCAGTACCAGGCGCTTCAACTTGTTTTGCTGCTACTGCTGCCATGGAAACCCCACGTAGATGCCACCAACACTGCCACCAGAAAAGTCTCTGTGGTCCCTGCTTTTTTTTTTCTGTTTAATTACTACCACTAGACCTGTATCCTGGCTGCAAGGGATGCTAGAAAATCAAGATTCTAATATATCTAGGTTCTAGAGTGAGACGTGAGCTCTGCCTCTCAAGACTCCTGAGGTGGGCAATTTCCTGCAAATAGAAAAGGGGTTCAGATTCTATGTAGTCAAAATGAATGAAAATTATTCATTACAATGTCCTTACCTTAACTGCCTAGAAACCGCTGGTGTAAAGAGGGCAGAGGAGAGCTGAGGTTAGGCGACAGGGAAATATCACTATAGAGAGCACATTCTTAAAATGTTTAGTGTCCAAGTGGTGGGCATTCATAAGATAGTTTTCCCTAATCCCGCCTCAGACTTGCTGCCTGTATTTTGAAGAACAGGCTGTGTTTGTGCAATAAGAAGCAGAGAGCTGAGTTCTTCCCTAGAAAGAAGGCTTCCCAGTCTATTCTTCCCTACGTTGTGTTCTTAATGATGCTGGAGTCCAGGGGCAAGAAGACCATGAAGTATGTTCAACTACCTTCACTGAAAAAACACTCCAGGACACAGTTATTGTTAAAGAAAAGTGCTATTTTTTAATTTGTTCTTGAATGTGTGGGCCTTTTAAAGTCAGTGACACTTCCCCTTACAATATTCCTCCCTTATTCCCCCAACCAAAACTTTGGATTCCAATGGCCACTTCCAGGAAAAGGCCTGGGAGGAACTCACCCTGGACACCCAAGGAAGGGGTGCAGCTTGAGGAACGGGCATATAGCTCAAGAAGCAGCACCAGCTACTGAAGACTGTCCTCAGAGCAGCTCATTTTGGCCTGTGAGTCCCTTTACCCTGCCTTGGCCAAGACTTCCCAGCTGTGTCCTACTCCCAGAGTTCTCTTGTTCCCTGTATGGACTGAACTTGAGAGTTAGAATCACCGCAACCACCTTTAGAGCTGGAGAACCTCTGAGAAATCACTGTTTTCAATACCCGCCCCTACCCTGGCCCAACTTCATAGATGGGAAAACTGTACCCAATGTTACACAGCTCATAACTGCCAGAGACAAAGTCTAGGCGTTCAGCATCTCAAATCAGATATCTCTTTACTATACCTCCCTACTTCCAAGAAAACAACATACATATGCCTCTGGCTCTCGGAACTGTAGCAAGTAGGTGGTTATAACCAATACCGATGGGAAAGACCTGGCTGAAGGAGGCCAGGCTGACCCCAACTGAGCCCCAAGTAGGTGATAATCACAGCACTTCTTAGTTTTACCTCTGTCAGAGTGTTATCAGTGGCAGGCACCCACCAGGCTGGGATCCTCCTCTTGGCTAGCAGCACTGAGCCGTGCACGGAAATATGTTTTACCGTGATGCCAAGCTCCTAACCAACTGCGGCAGCTCTAACTGGTACGGGGATCATGGTGATGAGCTGCCCACTAGCCAAATAATCCCATTTACCAAATTGCTTCTTGGTAAGACCTAATCCACATTCTTGGGCTGATTTAGACGGGGCCTCTCAGCAAACATGGCTAAAATCTGTCTCTGTGCTGCGGTGAAAGAGACAGAAGGAAGGACTGGCAGATGCTATCCTCCTAGCAGAGCCCACAGACATGTCTGGCACAAGGAGAACTGAGTCCAGGAAGAGAAACAGGCAGAAGAAAAGAGGCCAACACGGGGGGTATGGGGCAGAGCACGAGCAGCGGTGCTCCCTCCTGCCTACCCAATTCCTCAAGAGGAGAGACCAAAGAAAGCTGCAATGTGTCCCCATGTCAAGGTCTCAATGGAGGCTCAGCCTATGTGGCTGAGAGGTAAGAGGATAATCCAGAGACTTGTGGCATCACAAAAGCCACGTGAAGAGGGTGTTTCAATGAGGAAGTGGTACCAGGTGTGCAATATGTAGAGCGTTCAAGACAGTTGAGGACTGAAGGTATTTGTTTAATTTGGCAATTGGATGGTCACTGGTGACTTTTATGAAAAACTATACAGGGTGAAGAGTGACATGAGAAGAATCAGTGAAAGATTCTTTTTTAAAAGAATGAAGCTGACAAGGAAAAAGTGTAAGGGCAACAGCCTCTAATAGTTGTGTGATTTTTTTTAAATCCTGGGAGGCCAGTGCTTGTTTGCAGGCTACGTGGAGGTAATCAGCGGAGGGGGAGACTGAAGACACTGGAAAGGAGGAGCAGTGGGACAAGTGACAGAGCAAAGTCTTGGAGGATATGTAGCAGGATTCAAGAAATAGAGCACCAAACAGAAGCAAGAGGAGGGATAGAGGCAGAGAGAGGGGGCGAGGAGAGAAACAAGTGGGCAAGGAAGTTCTCAGGTCAGCGCCGCCCTTCTGTGCACTGCGCAGTGAGGTCAGCTGTCTGCTGAGCGCAGAGATGAATGGCATGGACTGAAAGCAGAATAATAAGAAGTCGAAGACATACCATCAATGCTGAGAGCCCAACTCAGGCTGCCAACCATGGTCTGCCACGCTTAGCAGCCCAGGAAGAGGGAGCAAAATACAGGCTGGTGCAGAAAATGGAGAACGGTTAATATTTTCAGCAAAAGTTGGAGGGAAGGAGAAGTTTCAGGATGCTGATAAAAATGTCGAGGAGGTTCAGGCTGGGGAGAGGCCGAAGTCCAGGAGAAGGTGGAAAGACTGGAAGAACAGCTGAGGTCATGGAAATGGGCTAAAGGAACAGGCAATTTCAGTAGATAGCAACAAGGGAGTGGAAGAGAGGAAGCACCACTGTGGTGACCCAAAAGGAGCAACGTCTCAGTTCCGAAGTTCAGAAAAGAAGATTATGGGTGATACCATGGCCTGAGGGAGGAAACAGAGCAGAGCTCAGAACAAACAAGAAGGGGCTTGGTCTTAGGAGCAAGGCAAACACCTGTTGCCAGAAATGGGTACAGGGAGCCACAGTGTGCCGGGGTTGATGGCAGGGCCTGCGTACGGCAAAAGCTACAGAGGGTCTGGTGGCTGCCACTTGGTGGTACTTGCAGAGCATGCATAGTTGGCAACTGCTAGAAGTCAGGCAGGACCAGCCTACCCGTGTTCTGGAAGCGTGCTCTGCAAGTACATCAATGTTTGCACCAAAATTCCCTTTGCATCAGCTGAAACCACTTCATTCTCCTATTTCTCAGCATACCCAAGAAGCCAAATTTCTTCTCTAGGATGGCATTTTGTACCATTAGAATCTAGAAGTCATTGCATCTCCATTTCCTGGCTTTGCGATGGGCCAAAGGACTTGGCTGACTTCAAAATGGGGCCATTACAGAACTAAGCCAAAAGTAGGATCACTCAAATGTTTGCAAAGAGCGACTGAAATCAATCAGCTATTAGCTTTAAAAAAAATTTTTTTCTAAAAAGTCATGATCTGTTTTCTGCATGCAAAAACAACGAAACATACACATGACTCACAACATTGGTGCTAAACACACAGGAAAAGCCACAGAGAGGGTAGTACTTTCAGGTAACGAGTATAGGGATGGTATAGTGGGCCAGGGCCTCGAACCCTTGGAGGAAAGGACACCCTGCCTCCTGCCCCTTGCAGCTTGGGTGCCTAAAGTAAGCCTGTCGGCGTGCAGGAGCTCTGTAATCAGAAGGGAATATGGGACTCTCTACTACAGCGCTGAGGTCCTCTGGCCCAGCAGGCTGACTTGTGGGCCCATCATGCTATCCCCAAGCCGGAAGCTTCATTGACAGAAGGAAAACCAAGCATCTAACCAGGCATTTCTGCTTTATATTTGTGATCTCCAGCTGGTCCTGGGGAAGGATCTTAATCAAATATGAGCTGGTCACAGCCTTCACCTGGATGCGCAACACAAAGCACCATGAAGCTCTCTCAGGGGAGGTGGGCACGGAGGCCACACAAAGGAAAGATTACCAAGAGCAGGAATCAGTGAGGTAATTACAGAGGGAACCTTGCCAAGCCAACCAGAGAAAAACATTCAAAAACTGAAAGGGAAGAGGCCAAAACCTAAACCAGAAAGTCATGTGAGCCCCAAAGAATGCCTGGCTACTGGAGTATTAAAGACTTAGTTGCCCCAACCTAGAAAACAGGATATGGAAGCCCACCCACTTAGGAGAGCTTGGAAGTGCTGGTGAGAGAATGGCAAGTCAATGGGCACGATTTCCTTTGACGTGAAGATGATCTGCCAGCCTGGGTGGAGAAGGAAATGAGCAGTACCATCAACTCACAAGGAGAGAAGTGTTTTCTCTGATCAAACATTTCCATCAACAAAGACCCTACAAATAAGAACTTCCTTAAATTGCATCTCTTAGCAAAAATAAAACCATAGTCTAAGACGCCTTTGAAAGTAACCAAACTATGACAGGACAGGGAAAGCTATGTCTCCAGGCAACTGAAGTGCCAGGTCCACTGCCCCCTCACAGCGTCAGCAATAGGTTCTTCCTCAAGCAAAACTTTGCTGGCGAGGTGGCCTTACCCCCAGCATCTGCCTGTGCCTCTTCCTCCCTAACACCCTAAATGGACTGTGGAGATCCACCTGAGATGCAGCCTCAAGCTCTGCTCCTGTTGCCATGGCATCTCAAACACTTCTCTCTGCTTTCAAGGAAAAGGAAAATCCTGAAGTGGCTTCAGGGTCACTGAAGGGCGCTGGCTTTTCGCCTCTCAGGTTTCCCCTTCTCCGTCCTGGACAGAACTTCCCTGTGAATGCTGAGGTCTGGCTCCTGCTGGTCACCCTGGCTTTCTTCATCCTCCAACAACAGCAACAACAAAAAGAGCTACCAAAAGGGACTCGCTTTTTCTGGGCTGTGGGTGGCCCGAGGGCAGGCAAGTCAGAGGACTCCCTTCTGATCTTTGGCTCAGTGAACAGGGACAGGCTGAGGACTAGAATCTCTGAGCAGGAGGAGAGGCCAGCAGAGTGAGCCGGTTGTAGTCACTCCCCTCGCCCAAGAAACTCTGTATCTAAAGCAGCTGCCTCACAGTTTCCCAAGCAGAACTCGGGATCCAAAATGGAGAGAATTAAGGGGGGGCCACCAGCAATCACTTCTAGGAAGGCAGGTTCTGACACCAAACAAGAGCTATTAGCCCAAAGTGAGTGGCATAAAGGGCGGGCTCTGAGGTTGGCATCTTGTTACGCTCAGTGGAATCTGAGCCCAAAGGTGTAAGTGGTCTCTGCACAGCCAGCCAGCGCCATCGGGAGTGCCACACCAGCCAGAGCACACCCACAGCAGCCAGCAAAGTCCACATCAGGAAAGGGGGCATGGAAAACAATACCCTGAAAACCGTTAGAACCCGAATAGGCACCAATTGAGACCTCTGACCTCCAGAAGCCTGCATTACCCTGCCCGGGGCTGGTGCCTCTGTCCCGGCAGGCCAAGCAAAGGCAAACAGTGACAGTCTTTGGCTGTGCTGGACCAGGGATCACAGGCCTGCCACATGTCAGAACCTCTCTCCCTTCTTTTACCCTCTTCTGAGCCCAGGAGGAGCTCAGATATATACATTGCTCCTGAGCCCCACACTCTGAAAGGTGAGAAAAAGTCTGCTTTCCTCAGCAGGAAGAATTCACCAAGGAAGCTGGGTCCTCCCAAGCCTGACCAGCCTTGGTCTTGTCAAGTTACCTTATACATGTGATTATTCTGGAAATAGGGAACACCTCCCTCTTTGCTGTTTATTACTAAAATGTTCTCTGTAATGGAGGCACTATGGCTCCCAAATAAATGCTGTAAGATGCAAATGGCAAAGAAGGGCATTACACCAGCTCGACAAGACTCGTCTCACATCCACAATCTGAAGAGAATGAGCGGAAAGGTGGGGAGGAGAGGCCAACAGGATGCGGCGGCACCACCTGCCAGAGGCTCAGTCTCCTTCCAGCGCTACACCTGCGAGATGCTGTTGGCCAGGCGGAAGGACATTCTTTTTGCTCTTTCATTCTCCTGAAAGAAAAAAATATTTGGAATGACAATGGCCAAATGTAGGATTGATTAACATGAAAAGGCTCTAAGTGTCCAGATTGGGATTTCCCCAGAGCCAAAGTGTTTTTCCCTATCCTAAGAATGCAACAGCAAAACTCACTGAAGCCACTAAACATGGTGTGCGAAGTCTTGTCAACAGCTGCAGAAGGCTGGTCAGACCCTGGCACACAGTAGGCAGGCAACACATTTTGATGGAATTGAATAGTATTGAATTGATATTTCAGGTCTGCGGCCAAAAGGTCAGAGGAGGTCTCTTGCTGCAAGCAGCACCTGTCCTTCCTTCTCTGCAGCAAGGGTCTGAAAAGATCCCTTCCTTTATTCCAAACCCAAGTCGTATCCGGGCTCTGAGACCAGGCACTTCTCTTATGGGCATCACAGGTCAGAATAACCAGCACTGAGCAGGGAGTCAGGACAGCTCATTACTTACCCTGGTTCTGCCGTTAATTTACTGAGTGACCCCGAGGAAGTACATTGACCTCTCTGATTTTGAACCTCAGGGGTAATCAGAGTTGATGAGCCCTGCACTGCCCTGCTTTCCTCTTCAGCTAAGGGAGTAAAAATGAGGGTTCCTTGTCACCACTCTATTGTGCCACCTGAGCAGCTTCACTTTAGGTTGCTCTTGTACATGTTGCTCAGGCACCCCCTGCCTGCCCAATCACCCACCTAGCTGCCTGCCAGCTGGCAGCAACCCCTTACCATGTGTCGCCGCCGCCTCTTGGGCTGGATGCCCTCCTGCATGTAGGGGGGCCACGGGAAGCCCTGGGGAGTGGAACACCCACTCTCGCTAGAAACCTCCTCGGAGTCTGAGTCCTCCTGCCTCGGCTGGGCGAACTGCTTCTCTGGGTAGATCTCCTTCAACCAGCCCTCAAAGAATACCTCCAGGCAGCGGCCAGCCTCTGCAACCTCGGAGTCAGGCTGAAGGGGAAGGACAGCAGGAATAGTCTGGCATGTTTCCACCAGCCCCTCTCTTCCAGGCATCTCAAGAGCTATACAGAGACCACAAAGCCTAGTTGGATCTCTTGGATGTTTGGAAATTTATGTTTTTCTCCTCAAGACTAATAATAATCAGTTTGGTATCCATCCTTAAAACAGAAATGACCCTGACAGTTACCTACAGATGGTCAGTCACTACACCCCGGTGTTCCTCCTGAGTCTGTGCTGAGGCCCAAGTGTGGAAGAGAGCTCTCAATCATGACTACAGTAGGCACAGAATACCTCCCAAGCTCTCAGAGCAGCCCAGGGCCACACCTGATATCCTACCCACATGACAATCTTGGGGCCACTGGAAATAGGGGAGAGGTAAAACAAGTAAGACACTCATCGACATACATAATTGAACTTAGCACAGTTCCAGAACATGAGGCGCACGTCTGATACCACCTCCTCTGGGGTGGTGTAGTGAGCTGGATCCTTCTTTTGCAGCTTCCTCCGGATGATTGACAGGTCCATGGGCCTCTTGATAATCTGGTAGTAATGCCGAGCCTGAGGGAGAAGGAAGCAAGGCAGGAAGGGAAAAGTGAAGGTAAGAGAAAAGAAGAGATGAAGAATGAGTTGGAATAAAAGTGAAAGAACATAAGAAAGAGAAAGGCAGCAAAAAAAAAAAAAAGTGTGGAGAAAGAAGACAAAGAGAAAGGGAAAAGGAGGAATGTTTTACTTGTCCAGTCAGGTCGGATTCAGCAGCAGTTGGGGACAGGCTGTGGTGGCCATGGCCCCTGGTCTCCTGGACCATCCATGAATTAATATACTTGCAGTGGCTCTGCTCAGAGCCCACCTGGGTACCACTGTGATGGGCCCCCAGGCCTCGGGCCCTCTAAGCAGAAAGCACGGGAGCAGGCAGAAAGAGCGAGGCCTTCCTTACCAGCGGGCTGACAGGCTCATGGAAAGGCAGGCTGAGGCTATTGCAGCACAAGGACAGTACCAGCTTCTCACACTTCTGCAGAAATCAGAATTGGCAGCGTTACTCCGTTCTGGCCCCACCTCTGAAGAACTAAAGACAGTGACCCTGATAACGCTGAAGGGGTTGGTTCTGTTCCATGTGGTATGAGCCATCATACTAAGGCACAGCTCAGCCTCCCAGACCAGGAAAAACAGCTGGCAGATGGAAAAATCATAGCAGACTCCCAATGGGCCAAACTGCCAGGCACAGCCCCAAAGAGAGGCACCCAGAGAAGCCGCTCAGCCCCTCAGAAAGGCCTCAGCCCCACTTGGCACAGGGAGGCTACCCACAGGATGGAACCTTGCTCCCCAAACCCCCTCCCTACCTTCTGGTCAGATATGCTCAGTCCAGGAGGGGCCCGCACTCCAGGCTGGGTATAGCGGGCATTCTCACAGTCGTACTCCATCTCGGGCTGCGTCAGGCTGCGGCACAAGGTACACGCCCAGTCTCCCCTACAGAGGCGGGTGAGACCAAGTGAGGCCTCAGCTCATTGCCCAGAACTCTCTCCCTTGTCCCTATGCCCCAAGACAGGCGCTGGAGAGGAGGGGGAAGTGACATGGGAAACTGAGTCCCCTGTAGGGAATGGCTTCCTAGCCACAAGCTTGAGAGAAATTCAGTAACTCAGGATTTAGAGAATGCAGGAAAAGGGAAGTTACAAAGGGGCTGAGACAGGACTACAGGGACAATTTGCATGCAGGAGGAAGCTGGGAGCAGGCAAGGCAAGGAAGCCAACCGAATGTTAAACATCCACCTTTCTGTGTGCAGAAGGAGCACAGCTGTAGGACCACTACTCACAGACCTGCAATCCATGCAGGCCCAGGAAGGGGAGGAAGCCGACCAGAGGGAGCTCTGAGGGCCTGGCCGGAAATAATCATCCTTGGACAATCCCCCACTAGACAGCTGAGGACCCAGGGTTGCCACGACTCACCCTGGGAAGCTGAGCAAGGCTGGCAAGTGGCAGGAGAGGTGGTACACTTTGGGGCAGCGGTCACAGCACAGCAACTCTCCCCCATTGAGGCACACAGCACAGAAGTCCTCGTTCTCTATGGGTGCTGGAGGCCCCTTCTTGGCTCCAGGAGCTCGAGCAATGAGTCTGTGCTCCTCAGGGGATGCCCCCTCCACCTCTGGTGACTGCTGCCCAGCCAGAGATGTGACAGTGACCTTTCTTCCTCCCAGACTTGGGGCCTGGATGGTATCAGGCAGCTTGTTCTGACTGACCTTGGAGAAGAAGGGAGTCTAAGCAGCGAGAGTATAGCACCAGGAGGCTGTTGAGGGAGAGGGGAGGGGAGGGACTGACAAGCCCTGAAACCAACTTATCTCAGGACCACAAGCCAGCCAAGCCCCATGAGTGCTGGCAGCTCACTCCTAAAGTGCATCTCATAGGCCCATGATGACAAGGGACCAAGTCTGGCCAAGCCGCAGCCCCACTGAGAGACTCAGGACAGAGCCAGAGACAGAATTCTGTCAGTAGCAAAGGGAGAAGAGAGACTCCAAGGTTCAAGGCCAAGGCAGAGCAAAGTGGTACCTTAATGGACATGCTGGAGGACTCAGTGCCACACTCGACGATCAACAGGAAGCTTCCATCCTCATCATTATTTTGTGGCTTCAACTTGAACACAGGCATCTCTCCTGAGGAGGTAGCACAGATCTTGAGTCGCTCCAGCCGCACATAGGGAATCTTGGGCTTGCTATTATAGGGTCTGTGACAAGAGAGACAGACACCCTTGGATCTCTGTGGGAGCCTCCTCTGGCCCCAACGTAGGGCTCATCCAGGATCCCACAACGGAATTGCTGCTCAAGATCTCCTCAGTCCAACCCTCAACAGGCCCATATTCTGTCTTCCCGCTCAGCCCTGCTGGCCAGGCCCTGTCAGCCTCTGGGAAGCCCTTTGGCCAAAGAAGAGGCTCCATGAAGGGGGAGGACTGCCCAGAGTGTGTGCCTTGTGGTGCAGGAGCATGACACTCCCCCACCCCCCACCACCTTCCCAGACACCCAACACCCAGACCCCACCTGAGGGTCTAGGGGTTGCCGAAGACAGTTGCAGGCAAACTTCTCCTTCTCATTAAGTCTTCAAGGATGCTTACTTCCTCTGCCAGCCTCCCAGGACATGAATTTGAGGGGGTGGGAGAAAAAGGCTGGGCCAAGAATCTGTTACCTGATAATCTGGTCCTCCTTTGTCTCCAGCTCCAGGGCTCTTTGCTCAAAATTCTCATACTCTAAGGCAAAAGACAAAATCTGTCACATGTATTTATGACAACATACCCTGTGACCCACACTCATACCTTTGGCCACCCACCTGACACACAGTTGTTAAATACACTGTGATCATTCACAGTGGTGAAAATCCTCCCATGGCTCTCCTTCCTGAGAGAAGAAGAAGGCCGCCTTCTTTTAAAAAGATAAACACTCAGAGGCTGCCTAGGGGTTAGCGTTGGGTCAAGCGCTAAGAGGCCCTCTTTTCACCTTCAAAGTGAGCTCAGAAATCACTGTTCTCCACACACTAGTGTTACCTGCTCTCAGGAGTCATTCTGCCCAGCTTCTGCCTGTTCAGCCACGTGCTGCGATTCCAGCACTGCCTGAGAGTCCAGCTCCTGCTCTGTGGCAAGAGGCCCCTGGGAGCCCTGCCCTGAGCAGTGCGCTCTGTGCAGGTGGGCAGGCAGCAGTGTGTGGGGAGAAGAGAAAACAGGCATTTACTGAGCTCCCAACTCAGCACCAGGCACCATCCTGGGCACTCTCCACAGTCAAGCAGGATCTAAAAAACGTTAACTGCTTAAAATGCAGGGTTACGTTACTGTGCAGTTAAGAACCAATAATTTTTCAGTTGGTCATTCAGTGTGAGGAAAAACAGCATTGTTTCATTTTCATTTATTAAATATCTAGGAAATAGACTGATCATTACAAACTAAACACACATCGCACACTGAACTGCAAAAGTCCCACAGGATCTGGGCAGCTGCTTCCTAATTTCCCAGCTAGCCCTCACCTTCCACAGAAGAAAGGAACTTCAGCTTATCCCCACTGAGAAGGGGTGTGGCAAGTGAGAACTGGATTAGAGACCATCTGCACTGGTCTTAATTCCCTTTCCTATGAGGCACAACACAAATCCCTATTATTTCTGGGTGCAAGGCAACTTCTTGTTACCACAGAGTAAGTCCCCAAGAGATTGCCCTGGAATTGTCCCAGCAGCCAGGGAGGCAGCTAAGCTTAGCCCCATTTATAGAAAAAGAAACCAATTCAGAAAGGTTCAGTATCTTGCCCAGGACCAAACATAAAGAGACAGTACTGGTTTTCTACCTTCCATCTATCTAACTCCAAAGTCAGACATGCACTTTTCCCTACAGGTTGCCAAGGCTAGGCCCTCTAGGGTGAGTTCTTCCTGTCACCCTCGCCCTATAACCCAGACTCCCCAGAACACCCTGCATGAGGGATGTTACTAGGAGGCTGAGTCCTGGGCCATGCGTGGCTCAGCCCTGGCCACAGTGAGGGACACACAACAGGAATCAGTGAGTCAGTTCTGGAGGAGAGAGGTGAAGCTAGCCTGAGCGAGAAGCACTGCTCCCTCAGGCTGAGAGCCTGCCTGCCACCTCTATCTCACCTGGAAATGCTGAGCCCATCTGCTCAAGTCTGTGGCCAGGAGGAAAGGCAGGCTGCTTTCTTGAGTCTCACCTTTTGGGTTCTGGTACTGCTGCAGAGCCGTGGATGTGTTGACCACTGAGACCACAGGTGGTTTTTTCACAGAGAGGTTAATGGGTTCCTCCAGTTCTGAGGAGATAGCCAAGTCCTTGCAAACATCTAGACCGGGGGCTGTGGGGCCTTGTCCCAAAGAGTCAGTGAAATGAGTGGAATCCTCACTTTCCATCTTTGAAAAGTAGAAGGCCAAGAAAAACCAAAGAAATCAGACATGTTTGCCATTAGCAGTCATGGAGCTATTAGGCACAAGCCAGGAAAAGGCCTTCAGGGGCTACCCTTTTGCCCAATGATGAGCAGAAAAAGTTGAATGGCATTCAACTTACCTTACATAGGGCATTCCCCACAGAGGGGTCTGCCCCATCGCCAGGGCACAGGCTCCCTGCAACAGCTCGACCAGAGCCAGGACTGCAGCTGGCTCCAGTCTCCGGCTGTCCGTCAGGAGCTGGAGGCACACTCTGCAGAGGACAAGTTGCTAGACTTGGCACCGCCTGGGTGGGACCAGACATCAGGCTGGGCCTGGCCTGAGAGTAATCACTTGCTAGGTTTGTGATGGCCTGGGAGGAATCACTCATCAGGCTGGGCATGGACTGGGGTGTGCCACGCACAAGGCTGGGCACCGCCTGCAGGTGACTGGCTGCCAGGCTGGACACAGGCTGGCTCTGAATGCTCAGCAGGCTGGACACAGTCAGTGGGGGGCCACTCAGCAGGCTCGGTACTGCCTGGGAGGGGGCAGCTGTCAGGCTGCTCACGCTCTGGATCTGCGGCTCTAGGGCCCTCGCCAGCCTTGTAGATGACAGCTCCATCTCCAGAGTGTTGGAAAAGCCCATAATGCTCACAGAGGTGGAGTGCTGCGGGAGCAAAGACAGGGCCGTCAGGCTGTTAGCCGGGGATGGTGGGAGGAAAGGGGACATGCAGCCGGTAAGAGCTCCCCTCTTTTATGCTTTAATAAATCCTTGTGCTTTATTCTCATAGCACAATCTGTGACACCATTCGATTAACATCTGCTTTCTCTACAAATTCTAAACTCAATTAGGACATGGATTTTGTCTATTTTGCTTACCCTCTGTATTCCTATACCCATGAGCAGTGCCTGGCTGAATAAATGAATTAATGAGCTATTTAATTATTTTTTTAAACAACAATACTGCATGACTGTTTATTCTTCAAATCTTAAGCCAAATAAACAGCAGTTTAGTTTTACTAACAACTGAGTCTATGAGCTTCTCTAAAATAATAATTGTTTTTATATTGTTAAAATGTATTAAGAATTTATTATATGCAAGGTAACTGCTGAGTGTTTTACGTACATTTCCTCATTTAATCCTCACAACAAACATTAAAGGCTTATTCTGAAGGCTAGAAGAAAAAAACCCATGTAAACATTTAGAACAATGTCTGGCATATTGTCAGTACTCAATAAACCCCAGCTGTTGCTATCATTATTTTTACTGTTGTTGTGACCCTAATTTTACACTGGAGTAAAAAGCTACAGAATATTAAGACAAGAATTACTCATTTCATGTACAGAAAGAAAAAAGGGAGTTGAGAACCTCCATCCAGAAAGGCATCTTAAGTTTTTTTTGTTTTTATTTTTTTATATTATTGGAAACTTAATTTTGTAAATTTCCATTTCTTTTTGTTTGTGCTCACATACAGAAATATAATTGATTTTTGTATATTGACCTTCTACCCAGAGACTTAGTTAAAGTCACTTTGGGATTTTTCTACACATACAAATCCTGTCATCTTGAATAGTAAGTTTTATTTCTTCCTTTCCTTACATTTGTTTTTCTTGTCTTACTCTGCTAGCCCGGACCTCTAGTACCAGGTTAAGAAGAAGGAGTTACAGTAGCCATCTCAGTCTCATTCCTGATCTCTGGGGGAATCCTTTCAGTATCTCACTACTAAGTAGGACTTCTGTAGATTTGGAATCTAGATCTCTGGCACTGAAGCCACACTCTGCCTGTCTTTCTCTATGCTTACTCCTTTCCCCTCTCTCTCCCATACGCTGTTCTTCCCTCTCTTTGTCCTTCCTATACCCAATCTTCCCCTCTCCTGACCTTCTCTTCCTCTCCACTGTTTTTCTTTTCTTTTTATCTTTTTCTCTTCTTTCCTGACCCTTTTCCCTGGTAGTTCAATAGCCTTTAATAAAATGGGTTCAATTTGCTCTATGGTCTAAGTCCCAAGACAAGAAAGGTTGAGGAGAAGGAAGGATGGGGGAATGCTCAAGCCAAGTTAGGCAGACTAGGCAAGGGGCCCAGCAAAAAATGGCCTGCAGTTAGAAACCAAGGGCAATCACAATCATGCCCTGGCCCACGTACTGTAGCATCACCTCGTTGTAATGGTTATCACGACCCTAGCTTTCTAATACTCTATATTTCTTTAGCTGTGGACAAGAATATCCAATGACGACTGCACTCCCTTTTGTTATACAGGACAGGCTAATCCTCTGCGCTGGATTCTTCCACCTTTTCCCTATTTGACATGCATATTTAATGCAGTTCTGTTGTTCATGTCATCTACCGATGACACACATGGCTCTCGGTCTCTCAGGGAGATCCTTAGCGCCAAGCATTAAGAGGACCAAAATCCACCCTGGCCCATCCCAAGTAATAACAGTCAGGCACTGTATGTCACAAGATATGCATGAAATTAAATTCCCAAAGACAAAACTTTCCTGATTAGGGGTAAAGACTACACTTGTACGATATCAACTCTCCTGTCTTGATTACTTATTGCTATCGTGAAATGTGAGTTAATATAATACTGGAGGGGAGGAGGGCATGCTGACTGAGTCATGGAAGGATTGTGGAAACTCACAGTTTATTTTAACCTGGACCTGATGGACCTGCTCCCATAAATACCCATGATAGTATTATAATAGTCCAAGACCAGTAACGTGCTAAGATATTGCAGACTAGACTGCTCTCTTTTGTCTCCATGCCTATAGCCAATCTCAAGGAGGCCAAGGCTCTCAGGGTGAAGCTCTGGCAGTGGTAACGAGAACCCAGGAAACATCCATGAGGGGATTCCGAGAAGGGACTCAGAGTAAGTGGTATGAGGAAGCCCGCCCCGGCTCCCTTTCTACAGGCTGTACGAATGCAATGGCATTTCTGGAGCCTATGTGTGCTGAGCATTAGTTATTTCTGAATGCTTTATCTATCTCTCTGGAGTGAAGGACTATAAAAGACCAAACAAAAGGTACTCATGTCATGTACAGGAAGAAAAAGGGGAACTGAGGTCCTCCATCCTACTCTCCTGCCAGGGCCACAGGGTGAGCAGGGGTAAGAGGAGGGTTTACTTTCAGGGTCAGGAACGCAGGCTGAGTCTCTAGGACCTGCAAGGAAGGAAAGGGCTTCTGAAGCGCAGGCTAGGGTTGGAGAAGGGCTTGGGGACATGGCCACACCTGACATTTGGTGCCTCACGCACAGGAGGAGCTCATCTGTCAATGGAGATGATGCTGCCTGCCCTCTCTAGCACCCAGGATCATTGACAGGTCAAATAAGAAAAAAGTCTATGGCCCGCTGTAAAGTCAGTATAGAGCAATCACTGACACTTCCAAGCTGGCAGGTACATAACTGATACCCTGATCTCATCTTTACATACAAAACTTTCAGATGTCATTGGGGAAAAAATGTGTATTTGAGGTTTTCAAGTGAAAATACCATTTTTTAGTTCAGGAGGGAAAAGAAGTCAAAATGCCAGAAATATTCACTCTCATAATCCACTCACATTATCTTTGGGGTGAGAAGGGAGACTTTACCTCTCTTACCTAGCATATCCTCACTTGCCCCTAATTTTCTGTCCTCCTAAATTGTATGTCCCTGTCCCTGTCCTATTCTTGTCTCTTTATCTCTGTCTCTTCATCTCTGCTTGCAGCTGCTTGACCTGTGACTTGTCTAGCTCACCTCATCCAGAATGTATCTAATGTACCTGTCTGAAGCACCTGCCTCTGCAGCCTGCCTGGCCTGCTACTTCCCTGAATTACCTTTCACCCTCTTCTCTAGTCAGCTATGCAGTCCTTCCCCGACCTAACCTGCCTGCTGCTTGACCTGCGCTCAGTTACCTCTCCCCATCCTCACCACCCAGATCTTTTTCTGGAACTCAATGTGCTAACATTATTATTGTAATGATAGCCACAGGGTGATGTCAAATATCAGAGAAAGCATTGTTCATTTTAACAAGAAGGGAAATTGAGACACAGAGTGATTACCCAGATTTCCCAAGCCTGTATAGGCCCAAGACTAGGAATCTGAGCGTGGCCTTAAAAATATGCTGGCTGGTCTTGATTGTGCGCCATTAGCTAGAAAGCTCATGCCCCAGACAGAGGGAGTTGAGAAGTCAATAAACAGACACTTAGTGCACACATGCCCTGAGTTTAATATAGATTTCAGATTCTTACAGCAGGATGATAGTGCTGAGAATAAAGTAATGCAGATAAGGTGGTGTTCCATAGAAATTCAGTTTTCAGATCTCTGAAACATACCTTAAAAATATTATTTTGAATGGGAGCGCTTTGGAAACACTTTACACACTACCCAGCCTTATTAAATGTAGTACATGGAGCCTAATGAGACCATTTCTTTAGTGACAAAAAGGAACTTGGATGAACTTCTATTACTGGCGTGGGCTGTAGATTGGTGGTGGTGTACGGAACTTCTAAGAATGTAGCGCTTAGCTTTTCCTTTCGGTTCTCAAACCATGTCACTTTCCAGGTGAAGTTTCTTGCCTTCTCCCTTGTTGTTAGCTGCTGTTATAGAAGTCCTGACTCCCTGCTTCTAATCTGCTCACTGCTATAATGTAGGAAAACCAAAAATTCCCAAAGAAAGCCATACAGCTAAGCTTTCTAGATCAAGAATGCTGACTAGACACCTGAGTGTGGGCTTATGATCTCATACAGAATACAATGCATGGTCTGTGACATCTGTTTTTGCTGCTGATCTGAAGCTTTGACTGATCATTTCTGATTTCAGCTTTTTGTTCCAGTAGTTAAATTGTTAAAGGCTAACCACACCGTGTAAATGTGCAGGAGGAGAAGAAACCAAGGACTTGGCAGTAATGTCTTGGAAACACATTGAAGGCCTTCACTCAGGCTGAAGGAAACAGATAAGGAGACAAGGATAGAGGTAAGCAGATTTGTGAATTAAATCCTTGGAATATTTTAGTGCGTCAACAGCTTCAGAGTAGGTAGACTGGTTTAATATAGTATAGTATATCTTGATACAGCTAAATCAGATAACTGAAGAAGGAACTAACTTTTCAGCAAGTGGTTTCACAAGCTGATTTTTAATAGTGAAGCCACTGCCCTTGTTGAGAGTGAGGACTGCTGCGGCTGTGACTATGCTGATTTATGCTAACTGACCAGAGTCAAATGAGAGAACTAAAGAGTGTCCAGTGCCCTAATGATCCCAGAAAGACAGAAAAAACAAAGAAGATCCCAAAGTCTGAAATGGAAGGAAGAGGATAGGAATAAATGGATTCCAGTAAGTCTGAAGTGAAAGCCAGAATGAGTGGAACCCTCAGAACACTTGGAGAGGTTCAAGCCTTGGTGACTCCGGAGAAAGAGACCAGAGTTTCTTTGGTCAGACCAGGGTAAGGAAACAAGACCTACGCCCAAGGACCTGTTTTCTCACGGACCAGGAGACCTAACCAAAGAGCTTGAGTTTGACCTGTGAATTAAAGCAGGCTAGAGCTACAGAGACAGGCGTCCTAGACAGAACTAAATTCAGGGAACCAGATCAGGGGAGTGTTTGACTTGAGTCCTGAGTAGGACAGTGGATCTCAATATAGCTCTACATGTGCTAACACAGACTGCGCCCGAAGAAAGCCTTACCAGGCACTTTGTTCAGGAACATTCTGAGCAACAGCTGCTCTGAGGGCTAAGCTATGAGGTTAGATCATCGCTGAGGTTGAGAACCTATGATCTGATCCATGGCAGTGGATTTGGAAACTATGAAGGCATGATGCCTAGTATGTCCTCACTGATGTCAGGGTTCATAGTATGAGTTTAAGCAAATCATTTCCCATCTACGGGCTTCAGTTTCTTCTTCCATAGGTTGATGTGACTCTCACTGAGTTGTAAGAATCAAATTTAGAACTCAGGCACCAAAGTGCTTTAATAATGGTAATAAATGCTATTTGTACAAACCATACGCCTTTATTCTTACGAATCACTCTTAATAATCTGGACCACAGGAATGCCTACTTCCTCAGTAATATTTACTGGAAATACATCCCAGACTCCTCTCAAGCCATGAATAGCATCCCGGAAGTCTTAGAGTCCACTGTTAAAGATCTGGGGCCATATTATGAATGGAAGAAAGATCCCCTTGCAGGTGAACTGGGGCTCAGATAGGGCTCTCTGTGATGCCTTCAGCCTTGACTCCATGAGAGCTTTGCGTAAAGGGGTGTATGTATTTTCCAGCAGTTGACTAGTTCAGAAGTATGAAATGAAGCCATCAAATGTCTTCCAGTTTCACTTAAGAGGTAAGAGGGTTCTATTGTAGAGTTGCAACCATGGTCTTTCTTCAGAGTGGCTAAACCAAGACCAGGAAGCTTCGGCAATAGCTAGTGCCAGACAAATGTCAGAGTTCATTCAAAAACATTCTGGTGGCTTCAGGGAAGATGGTGGGATAAAATGCTCCCGAGATTGCAGAGCTCAAGCCACTAGAAAATCCCTTTTAGAACTTTCACATCCTATTTTCAGCAGTAATCTGCTTTTGCATCAGCTCATTTAGTCCCAAGTCTTAGGTACTTGTGCACAGCTGCTCTGCTATAACAAAAATCGTCCTTATGGTGATATAAAGTCAGCGAGCAGCTCAGAGCATGAACGAGTCCCTGTGGAACACACGGAGAGGTGCCCGGTGCCATAGGTTGCTCTGGTTTGTGACCGTCAGGTAGACTTCCGACTTCCCTGGCACTCAGGCCAGTACAGACTGAGGAGGGGCTGGAGGCTAAGCAAAACCTTTACCAGATAAAGAAAACCAAGACCAAAGACTGCGAGGACAGGAAAATCCAGCACATGAGGGGCCAATGTAGTGCCACCTCTCCCACTGCAGTGCACAAAGAGGGGCAATTTAACCTGGCCACTGAATACAGGGTTGAGTTAGGAACCTGTGCTCTGGTCCCAACGTTGCCAATAATCAGCTCTATAACTCTTAGATGGTCACTTAACTTCTCTGTGTCTCAGTTTCCACACTTCTCAAAGGGGAGCAAGAAAGTGGCTTCCTTGTAGTATTTCTAGGATACACAAATAGATAAAATGAAATAATTTATGTAAAAAAAATCTACGGAAAAAGTAGAAACTGCTATACAGAATATTACCATTCAGTGATAAGATGCTCAAAATGTTGTTTGGTATCTGCAAGCTTCATACCCTCCACCCTGTCCAATTCTAGGCTTAAAGCAATGAATGGGCTCCAAAAGAGTGCCCTGTTTCTTGTTTAAGAAGCCTTGTGTATAATTAGTGCTCCCCTCAGTCAAGTAAACCCAGAGGGTCCTCTAGGCCATGATGACAACCCTGAGATTTCTTTTTCTGGGAGTCCAAGCCATGAAGAAGCCTATAAAACATGTGAAAAGTCGTAGGTCCCCTGGCCTCCCAACCTCTGCATGAACCCAGGTTAATGAGGGTGAGGGCAGCTCAAAATGAGAAGTAGAGTTCCTAGGACCTCCACTAACCCCACCGCCAGCGTGCAGCCACACAGGAGGGCAGCATCCCCTTGCTGCTCAGACAGCCCTGTGGGCCGCCTCCACTCAGACAGCACGACTCCACGCTTGTGCCTTACCTTCCTCTGTCCTGTGTTCAGGTACAGAACTGAGACTCCTTAAACAAGCAGGGACACTTTCTGCATGGCTTCCACTACCACCTGAACACTGGCAATTGCCGTGCTTCCTTCTGAACTTCTGACACCCACAGCTGGCTGCCTCTGGTCACTTTCTAATGCTTCCACAGAAGAACATCAACAATTCACAACTTGTTTCTCCCCCCAAATATGCTTTCTTCCCATGCTCCCATCTCAGTGAATGGCAAACCAGGGGGCTAAAACAGACCAAAAGACTTCCTTTCCCTCACTTCCCATTGCTGATCAGACTGAGTCCAAAAGCTCCTATAATCTGATCTCTTAAAGTCCTTGCTTCCTCTTTAGTCCCATCATTACTGATTTCATTCAATCTATCCTATTCTCCTCTGTACTATTTTGGTCTCCCTTAATGCAGCTAAAGGGACTTCTCTAAAATTTAATTCAAACTAGGTCCCTCCTTGCTAGAAATTCTTTATTCACTCCTCACAACCCACAAGACAGGATGCCACAGGCCTTCCAACATCTCTGGGTTCACTCCCATTCCCCAGTACACCTCATGTTCCTACCACATCAAATGATCTGAAACCCCCTAAATGCCTGAGGCTTTCTCTCACTTCTGGAGCTTTCTACTTACCATTCTTTTTGACTATTTATTCTAGGCCCCTACTCCTACCCCTTTCACTAGCCTAACTTTTTCAAATCTGATCTCAAAATCATGTCCTCTAGGAATCTTCTCCAAAGAGTATCTTCGCCTGGGGTTAGGTGTTCTTTCTATGCACCCCAATGACTATCACAGCACTTTATTACACTTGATTGTTGTTGCTTAAATACCTCTCCCTCTGGACTTAAGCTTCAGCGTGAGACTATTCACCAATATATCACTGACACCTAGCAAAAATATTAGCACATTCTACGATATTAATATATATTTTTTGAACACTGAGTGAATAAGTGTTTGGATGGATAGGCAGTTGGCCTAAGCATACGAATTTAAGAACCCAAGTGCTAAACCTTTACCCTAAGCGCCACAAAGGGCTTATTTATAGCATTTCTATGGCCTCTAGGCCAAAGCATTTTGACAGGTTCAGCAGGATAGGCATAAACAAAATGACACTAATACCAGAGACCTACCTAGACTTCAAGAGTCACCAGGGATTTCCAAGTTAACATTTTATTCTGGCTTTCCCTTACTTTTCTAAACTCTCTTCTTAAATATCACTGAGCCAGACTGACCTAAGACATACGCACTGGTGCTGCTCAGGAAACATGGTGAGGGGTAGGTACATAGGACAACTTGTAGCTTGTGAACTGGGGCTGTAGTCCAGAGCAATGCTGCAGAGCTGGGGGTGCCTGGCAGAAGGGTACGAAAAAGCTGACAGAGATGCAGGTACAGGCTTGAGTGCAAGGCACCAGGAGGGCTGAGGGGACCAGACCAGAGAAGACACAGGGCCAAGGTACACAGAGAGGGCTGAGTGCAGGGCATGACCCAGTACTGAGGTCCCAGCTAGGAGGATGAGAGGGGTGAGGGTAAAAGGCAGGGGTAAGAGTGGGACAGCTGAGGAGTAGTGGGGTTCTGGGTTATTACCAGAATAAATGAACACTTCCAGCAAGCAGGGAGGTGGGTGGACAGGTAGGGCTCCAGTAGCTATCTTCAAGAGATCTCACTGCACCTAGCTGCTCAGGACATCCCTACAGACCACTCACCCAGCAAATTCCATTGATTCTAATTCTAAGGCCAATTTGGGTTGTGAAGTCACATGAAATACTTCCCTCGTTTTCACTGCAGAGAGGAAAAAGTTCAGGCTTTGGATTCTGAAAGACCTCATTTTTCAATAAACCGCCGCCCTTTCACCCACTAGCCATAGGGCCCTGGACCTCAGTTTCCTTAGCTATAAAATGGGGATGCCCACCTCACAGAACTATAGGAAAGGTTGAGATAATGCTTGTGAAGCACATGCATAGTTCTAGGCACAGAGTAAGTGTTCAGTATATTGGCCCTTTCCCTTTCTAAGTGAAGCTCAATTTCATTTTAAGTATATATGTGGGCGTGGAAATGGGGGTGAGAAGGACGCATGTTGCTGACTCATTAGGACAGAAGGCATGAGTCAGGGCTGTGCAACATCCAGGGATGCAACAGCGACACCCCTCCCCCCGCCCAGTCCTCCTCATCCAGCTCCCTGGGGTCTTGGCCGGCAGTGGGTCCCATGTGGTTAGGAAAAGCAGGCTCCGTTAGTACCTTTCTCACCACATTTGTAGAGGAGTGCTGGGTGGTGCTGTCCAGGGAGGGGACACTGTGAGGGGTTTCTTCCCCAGATGCCTGGGGCAAGTTAGCAGCAGTATTCTTGTCAAGAGAGAGAGCTGGCTTTGGGCCTTCAGATGCTGGGGGCTCATCTGCAGCCTGGAGAAGAAAATAAAGCCTCAGTAGGTTTCACTGCCGAGCATAGCAGCAGCAGAAGCAGCAAGGGTTAATGCCTACCCTGTACTACCCATTAGCACCACTGTGAACTGCCTAAAATGTTTTCAGAAAGACAGATACTCTTATCTAAATTCTCCCTAAGACTACATTCTAGTAAGTCTTAGGATAAAACCCCAACAGAGAATTCTGAACGAACTCTGTCATATCCACCTTAGTAGTCATAACAGTTATGACTTACACTTAGCTTGTGGTCCTCTGTGAACCCTAGACCCTTTGCTGCCATCATGAGGATTATTCTATATCCCCTCATAGAGACTGAGCCTCAGAAGAAAACAATGAAACATGATCTAAAGATGTGAGCATTAAGCACAGATGTGAGACCTTATATTCTGTAATAAAACTGCTTTGAAGATATAAATGTGATTACAGACTTAAAGGAGACAGCACTAAGTAAAAAGTGAGGAGTAGAGGGAAGGGCTAGAACAGGAAGCACTGGAGAATAAGAAAAGCAAGAGTTAAGAACAAAGATGTAGAAGGAAGCAAAGATCCCAGAGGTGCAGACTGTACCTCTTCAATTGGCATTTAGCTGAGAAAAGAGAGAAGCAGTCATCACCCCCCGCCCCCTAGGGAGAGAACAGGGCCTCTTCTATAGACCGGGATCCAAGACTTGGTTCTACCACTCAGTGTTTTATGATTTTAAGGCAAACTCCTCACCCTCTCTGGCCTCTACTTCTGCATCTATGAAATACAGACAGTCATGCCTACCTAACAGCATTGTTGATAGGATAGATGATATAACATATATAAAACATACCTCATTCAGTAGGCTTGAAATAAATTTTAAGTCTATAGTTGTACAGTGTTATAAAGATGCTGCCCACAAGCATCTAATGCATACCCTCCCCCCACTCCTACGCTCTCCCTTTCCCCCGTCTGAGCTTCATACGTTCCCAGCGAGCGAAGTGAGGAGGTTACAAAGATAAGAGATAGCCTCCCTTCTGCCATGGCACTGGAGGAGTCCAGCACAGATCAGAAGGCTCTAGCCAAGGTTCCTGGCATCACAGAGGAGGCCAGGGCTAAGCGAGGCCACTCTGGCCAGTACTGAGCCCAGCTCTGTGTTGGGACTAGGAACTATGTTCTCTGGAGCTCTCCTGAGAAAAGCGCTGGAGCCTAGGGCAGTCTTGAAATGTGAGGGCTATGCTCAAGGCCACCCTAAGATGAAGAGACTGTGTTGCTGCACCACCCTGTGACTGGGGAGGCTGTGTTCCCTGAGCGATCCTAGGTTGGGGAGAATATGTGCCCCAAGCGACCCTGAGGCTCACCTGCACAGTGTCCTCCTGGCTCTGGGACTGGATGGGTGCTGGCTGCCTCACGATGTAGTTGATCTGCCCCACAATGGTTTGCTGAAGATGCTGAGGTGATTTGGTCTGACTCAGTTGCAGGCTGGGTTGTTGAGCCTGAAGGAGAAGCTCTAGGTCCTTCTGCATTTCCTCCAGCTCAAACTTGTGGTGCATTAGGTCCACGTTCTGGGAACAGGCCGGCCCAGGAGGGCTCTCGTGCTGACTGGAAGCCAGATGCTGGGATGGAGGTAGAGGTGGGGGTGGCTGCTGCTGGGGCGGAGGTGGCAGAGGTGGCGGAGGTGGCAGCTGCTGTGGTGGCTGCTGCTGAAAGTGGCTGAGCTTCAGCTTCTGGTGGTGGCCAAACTGGACTTGGATAGAGGGTGTCTGTAAGTTAGGCTGGGCATGGGCTACTTGCTGAACATCCTGTGGCGGGACAATGCACACCGGCTGGGAAGCCAGCTGATGCCCCAGTCGCTGGGATATGTTCTCCGGCTCCACAGAGGGCTGGGTTTCAAGCCAGGGCTGCAGCAGCTTCGGTGGGTGAGGATTGCAAGGCAGCTCTTTCTCCCTGGGCAGCAGGGTGGAGCACTGCAGGGATCCCAGCTGTTGGGGCACTATCTCAGAGGGCTGCCTAAAGCTGTGGGCTGGGTGTATGCTGGGTGAGGGGACCTGGCCTTTGAGGGAGGGTGAGGCTGGAGAGCAGTGGGAGCAGCACATAGACGAGGAACACAGTGCTGGAGAATGGAACTTGTGTGAGGGGTGGCTGAGAGTCTCTTGCTGAGCCACGGGGGACTGGTGGCTTTGATAGAAGGATGATGGTCCCTGTAAACCTCCGTAAGCAGGGGTATCAGCCCGAGACAGTTGTCCACCTTCTGTAGTTATACAGCCTGGAAATTCAGAATAGAGAGTGTTTCCAAAGGTAACCTGCAAGTGTTCCCTACTTGCTACCTCCTGCTGCTGGGACCAATGGACATCATTCAAGAAACCTGTACCAGGCCCAGAGATTAAGAAATTCAACCCCTGATCTCTAAGACTCAAGAAATTAGCTCTCCTTTTACCCAATACTCAGTCATGACTCTGTACCCCATGAAAGAAACCATGAGCTCTCTCAAAGAGCACTCATTCTTTTTTTTTTAACAGAATAACCCATCAGAGATTGAGACCAAAAAAAAAAAAGAAATCAACCCTGGAAATAGGGAGGGAATGTGCTAGAAAGTAGCAAAGAAGAGAGAGTCATCCACAAGACAATGAGCAAGTCTTCAAATACAGTCCTGGGGAACTGTGTACAGGGCAAACAGAGTGGAAGAGAGTGGGGATACTCCAACGCCAGCTCAGTGCCAGGTGCCAGCAATGTCCTCTGAGGTCCCTGGGCCCTTGTGCGTGAGTAGATGATATCTCTTGGTAGCTCAGTCTAAAAGCTCCTTTGGCTCATTGTTTTGATGAGACTTATGTAGGGGAAGGCTGAGCAACTTGAGGGTAGATGGTGTTTATTCACCTTTGGTCCTTAGTGCCCAGAATGAGACCTGGCCCACAGTAAGGGCCCACCAGAGGTCTGTTGAGTTAAATCAAAGGGAAGATGGAAGCAAAATAAAATCTTAAATATCATTCACCACCCTATCAAGTTCAAAAAATTTCCAATGAGATTAATAGCCCAGATGAAGGCAACATTTGGCCTTTAGTTTAACAAACCTACTGTTATGTTGTCAACACAGACACAACTACAAGTTTTCTATATTCTTCCTAAAGACTGAATGTCTGCAAATTATTGCAGCAGAAAAGAAAAATGCACAAGATTATGAATTATTTGCTTACATCTCAACTCCAAAGGATGTATGCAACATTCATTTTCTCTCTCTTTCATCTCTTTCTTCTCTCTCCTCTGCTCTTGCTCTTTCTCCTCTAACCTCTTTTTTCTCTTTCTTCTCTCTTTCTCTCCTCTCCCTCTTTCCCTCCTCTCCTCTCTTCTTTTTCTCTCTCCCTTCTTTTTTCTTTTCTCTCTCTTTTTCTCTTTCTCTCTCTCTCCCCCCTCCCTCCCTCTCCGTCCCTTTCCCTCCTTACCCCCACTTGCTGAGATAACCATTGTATCCACACACACGCGCACCCTTGAATAACCACAGACACACAGATTCACCTGCACTGCCATACAACATTCTGGAGAGCAGGGCTACCGTCTTGTCTCCTCTCCAGCAATGAACCCAAGGTAAGAGGGACATTCATGCAGAATGGGAAGCTCAGATTTCAACTGGTTCTGTTACAAAAATCCTACCTAGCCACTGGTATTTAAGCTGTCCACTCTCTCACACATACCCCAACTCCCAATCCCCCCAAAACAGGTTTGTTGAGTGACCTCTGGCAGTCTCAGTGAGGGCTTTCTCTTGGGCATATGCTGACTTATCCAGTAAGCTAAGCAGATGCTGTATATTCATTCCCAGCAATTATGTAAAAGCCCACAGGGTGGGCCCTGGCTCACCAAGGGAAGCCAGCTGCTTGGTCCAGAAGTTAGGCTCCCAGGTGAATCTGATACTCCAAGGGGAGCCAGGATCTGTGTTACAATTTGTCTCCAGCAATCGCTGCATCTGAAACACAATCTGACAACACCACCAAAGTCATTTCTTTGGGCATTTGTGCCTGAATGACAATTCCCTCTCCGTCACTGTTTGGACAGGTTGAAGGGCTCCAAGCCATAGCTCTTCAGCCTCAGGTCCCCTGCCATATGCTCATTCCCTTCAATCTTAGTATCCTCATATCCCTCTCCCGCCTTGTCACCACTCTACCCACCTGGAACTCCCCCGACTCCCCTCTGATCCCTTCCCCTTATTGAGGCTTCTGGAACCCCTACATTCTTATTTCTCCCAGGCCTCTAATGGTTTGTAATACCTCTCAGGAAATCACCTGCCTGGCAGTCCTCTCAAGAGTGCTCCATTCATTCTATCATAGCTCAATTTATAAGATCAGACATTCTCTGAGCTCCACATTGCTGTACTTCCACCCATATGTAAAACTCCCTTCCATCCTAACCAACTGCCCTATTCCTCCCTTATCACTTTCATCTATTTCCTATTCCTAATTCTCTCAGTTATATAGGACTCCAGCAAGTGTCCAACTTATCCTGCCACGATCTACTTAACTAAAGTCCCAATCAACTTCCTTGATCTCTTTAATGTTAATCAACTTCATCTTTCTTTCCCGTTCAGTCATCTTTTTAATCTAGAACTATTTTACTTATGAGACCATAAACTCCAATAACCTAATACCTGATCATAACTAGTTCTTACTCTTTCAGAACCCTGTTGAACTCTGTAAGCCTGCTGTATCAATCCACAGGGCCCGCTCAGCTTTCCACCATTTTCTGTAACAACATCACTAGTACCCTAATCCCCTCCTCATCACCAATGCCTAACTTCAGAGCAATTCAGCCATTCCAAAGCCATGTTATCCGCCGTTCTTTCAGTGCTCACTAACCTCAGTGCTTTTTCTTATCACTTCCTTTCTTGTCCGCTTCCTTTCCCACTGTCCTCAGTAACTATTTAAAATCTTTACATCTCTCCTCAATGACACTTACCCAGTGCCTAACCCTCTTATTATCACCTTCAACTTCACAGGGACAAAAGAGATCATATAGGCAAACTCCCCGAAACTTGTATCCTTCCTACCTCCAAACTTAACTACATTATACTGATGCCTTCCTGTCCTCCCATCTCACAGGAAGGGAATGCTTCTTATGTTTAAGGTCAACCAGTTCACTCTAGATCCCATGTTTTTCTGCCCTCTCAGTATGCTCACTCCACCACAACTCTTCTATTTTCAACTTCAATCAAATAAATGCGTGCAAATGTTTTTCATATTTAAAAAAGTCTGTTTTCTTTGCAAGCGACCTTCTATTTCCCATCTTTTCACTTCTGTCTCTCCTTCATCCTCCATCCTCAGTCCCCTCATTCTAGCCTTTAACTCTTCTACTTTGCTAGGGTTTCTTTCAAAAAATCACCTGGTGCCTCCTGATTCCTAGAGCTCAGGGCGTCTCTTCACTACTCATTCTCTTTCACCTACGTAGCAATAATAACATTAACTAAAAAGTCGAAACTCTGTTAATTTCTGTGCACCACACGCTCCTATTTCTCCTTAGATCTTTGCTTCTCACTTTCTTCACTCATTCTCTTCTCTGCTGAAAATCATGGTATTTCCCTGGGTTCCAGATTTGTTCTTTTCTTCCTTTAGAGCAGTGGTTCTCAACCTTCCTAATGCTGCGGCCCTTTAATACAGTTCCTCATGTTGTGGTGACCCCCAACCATAACTAAAGCATAGTGATTAATCACAAAAACAATATGTAATTATATATGTGTTTTCCAATGGTCTTAGGCAACCGCTGTGAAAGGGTCGTTTGATCCCCAAAGAGGTCGCGATCCACAGGCTGAGAACCGCTGCTTTAGAGACTCCTCTAAGTTGATACTACAGATATGCCAGAGACTCCCACATCTCTATCTCTTCTGACTTTCGGATCCATCTATCAAAACAGATTTTGGATATCTCCTTTTAGATGCCCTACAGGCACCTTAGATTCAAGGTCCTCTGCCATATGCTCATTTCCTTGAACCTTAGTATCTTCATATCCTTCTCCTGATTCCTCATCCAAATATTAACCCCACCACCTTCTCTCAAAGTTCTTGTACCTTCTCCTGGGCATTATCGTCCCCCCAAGCCCAACATTTCAACATCATTCTCAACTTCTTTCCTCTTAGCTCCCCATTTAAACCCAAATAACTTTGGGATGACCCCCACACTGTTAGTGCCCAGGATAATTTCTAAATCCATGACCTAAGACAAATAACTATAGAATTTCCCAGCTGAGTTGCATAGAGGAAAGCAGGACGATTTCACTGTAGGGTTTGGTAAAAAATGATATTCACTTACTAACTCAAAAACAGAGATTGAGGAGTTCAGAGTTCTTCTTACCAGCTCTTTGCTGAAAAGGAAAGGGACGCTGGTTTTGCTGCAGACAGCCCAGTTGATGAAATTCTGCACATGCTCAAACTGACGGTTGAGGACCATGATGCTCTGCAACTGCTGCTCCAGCTTCCGCTTCCTCTCATTAGTAATGCCCTGGGCACAGAGAGAGAGAGAGGACAGAGTCCTTGATCCTATTCTTGGATTGAAGTCTACCTGCTTGGGAAATCTGGGGGCCTATGTGTATCAGTATGAACACTGATGGAATCAGATGAGACTGTACCTGACAGGAGGACAGTGGGACAGAGTGCTACCATCAGCTGCTAAGGGATGGAGGAAGGGAGGGAGGAAAAGGTGGGTATATTTTGTAGTGCAAATACGGAATAGGTGATGAATGAATGTCTACATCTCTTGGGCATAACTTGAGGAAGAAGGTGGGTTGTTTCATGACTCTCTTCCAAGGCTATAATGCTGAGCAGTCCAGGAAGGCAGCTGCCTTAGGGCCATAGCACTGATGGGAGTTTGAATTAATTTTCCAGCCCTTAATGAGCCACCCTCCCAAAATCAGACTGGACATTTTAAGATGGAGAGAGGAGAGAGCTATGGGAACTGCATATCTAAGTTCCAGCCCAGCAGCTCTGAGCCCTGGAACTAGTTTGATATGTGCCTGGCTCTGGTCTAAAGAGAGCACAGAACCCATCCACCCAATCCATCTGTCCACATATACCTCCAACTCTTCTATGAGCCCATTGGCTTGTTTGTTCAACTCATTCATCAGAACCATCTTGGCCATTTTGATCTGGTTTTCCACCTTCCTGTGCTGATGCTTCACCTCAAAAATCCTGTAAACATGATAAGACACGGCATGGTGAGCCGTTCCCTCCAGACCTATGAGGATCTAGAGATAGCAAACATGAGAGCCAACAACTTGGAGGCTTCCCATTGAGATCAGGGCCCAGCAGGCACCAAATACAAAGAAACAAGAATCTTCATTCAGCACCAAATATTAAAAAATGAGAAGCTTCTTCCACCACCCCACCCTTTGTACAACCCAGCCCGTTTGATCCAAGGGGGCCAATGGCCCAAAGTTCAACCTGGTTTTCTCTAGGTAAACCTCAGGTCCACACCCAGGTCCACCCAGCAGTTCACCAATGTACAGAGCACTAGGGGCAGGACAGAGTGAGTAAGTATGAGTATGATTTCATGTAATCTGTTGTCTTAAAAAGAAGAATGCTCCACTAAACAGTGCCATACAGTAAAAAGCATGGGCAGAAACAGAAGGTAGACTAGGGGTTGCCAAGAAATGGGGATGTTGAAGGAATGCGGAATGACTGCTAATGTGTAGGGGGCTTCTTTTGGAAGTGATTAAATGTTCTAAAAGTACACAGTAATAATGGTTGCACAAATCTATGAATATACTTTGGACCACTGAATTGTACATTTTATTTTTTTAATTAAAAAAAATATTTTATAGTAGTCCCTCTCTATACTGTGGTTCACTTATTGTGGCCTCAATGCATCATGGGATTTTAAAAAATATTATATTATTTATCGCATATTTTTCACTATATCGCGGGATTTTGCAGTACTGTATATGTATGTTGTTAAAGTTACATAGATTTAAGAGTGTAGAATATGTTTAAGAACATAAGGAGTGTTTATAAAAGTGTGGAAAAGGTTAATAAGGGAATGGGAAAGGGTAATAAGGGACTAGGAACAGTTTATAAGTGTGTGGGAAGGGTTTATAAACCCTTAAAATATATATAAATACTAAAATGTAAGGTTCCTATTTCACGGATTTTCACCTATTGCAGGGGAGTCTAGAACATAATACCCGTGATAAGTGAGGGAATACTGTATTTATTTATTTTTAGAGAGAGAAGGATGAAGGGAGAAGGAGAGGAAGGGAAACATCAATGTGTGGTTGCTTCTCATGCACCCCCAACTGGGGACCTGGCCTGAAACCCAGACATGTACCCTGACTGGGAGTTGGACCGGCAACCCTCTGAGCCACACCACTGAGCCACTGAGCCACACCAGCTAGGGCTGAATTGTACATTTTAAAAGGGAAATTAGGGGTTTCCAGTCAAGATGGAGGTGTAAGTAGACACACTTTGCCTCCCTACACAGCCATAGAAAGAATTACAACCAGATGTCAAAAACAAATAACAACCAGAACTGTCAGAAAATTGAGTTATATGAAAGTTCAACAATCAAGGATTTAAAGAAGCCACATTTATCTAGAGGGGTAAAAGGGGTGGGGTGGTGCAGATGGGGCAAAGAGGCAATGTAGCTCAGACAAGTGGCAAAGATGAAACATAGAGTCCCACATTCAAGTGTGGTAGATAAAAACTGGGAGGGATACCCTAGGAGTGAGCAATTCCAGCCCCAGGCCAGACTGCACAGCCCAGGGTTCCAACACCAGAAAGATAAACCCCCATTACCTCTGACTGTAAAAACTAGTGGAGGTTGGGGCGCAGAAGAAACTGCCAGATTTTTGCCACTTTATGGGCCTGCATGATCTTAGAATGTACACAAACCCCAGGGCAGCAATTGGAAGGGTACCAATTGCATACAGGAAGTAGGTGAAGTGACTGGAAATGGGGCAAGTGCCAGGAAACTCACCAGAAGTCAGGTCAGCAGCACTGTCCCCTCTCTGACCCCCCGACCACAAACAGAGCCACAAAGTGGTGAAGCAGGTTGCACCACCCCGGCAATTAACTAAGGTTCCGCCCCACACAATTTACAAGTGCCTTTGCTACATAGGCCACACTACTAAGACAGGGAGTAAAAGGAGCTCTACTTAATGCACAGAAATAAACAAAGGGAAGCTGCCAAATTGAGGAGGCAAAGAAATATGGCCCAAATGAAAGAACAGAACGAAACCCCAGGAAAAGAATTAAATGAAACAGACATAGCCAACCTATCAGATGCAGAGTCCAAAACACTGGTGATAAGGATGCTTAGAAAACTCATAGAGTACAGCAAAAAAATAAATAAATAAATGAAGGTTATACAAAGTGACATAAAGAAAAATATACATAGAACCAACAGTTAATGAAAGCAAGCTAGGATTCAAATCAATGGTTTGGAACAAAAGGAAGAAATAAACATTCAACCAGAACAGAAAGAAGAAACAAGAATGGGGAAAAAAATTTGAAGAAAGGCTTAGGAACCTCTGGAACAACTTTAAGCACACCAACATCCAAATCATAGGGGTGCCAAAAAGAGAAGAGGAAGAGCAAGAAATTGGAAACTTATTTGAAAAAATAATGAAGGAAAGCTTCCTTAATTTGGCAAAGGAAATAGACATGCAAGTCCAGGAAGCACACAGACAGTCTCTAACAAGTTGGACCCAAAGAGGACCACTCCAAGACACATCATAATTAAAATGCCAAAGGTTACAGGTAAAAAGGGAATCTTAAAACCAGCAAGACAAAGGCAGAGAATTACCTACAAAGGAGTTCCCATAAGACTATCAACTGATTTCTCAAAAGAAACTTTGCAGGCAAGAAGAGGTTGGAAAGAAGTATTCAAAGTGATGAAAAGCAAGGACCTACAACCAAGATTACTCTATCGAGCAAAGCTATCATTTAGAATGGAAGGGCAGATAAAGTGCTTCCCAGACAAGGTAAAGCTAAAGGGATTCACCATCACCACGCCATTAGTACACAAAATGTTAAAGGGACTTATTTAAGAAGAAGAAGAGGATCAAAACTATGTACATTAAAACGACAACAAACTCACAATTATCAACAACTGAATCTAAGAAACAAAAACAAACTAAGCAAACAACCAGAACAGGAACTGAATCATAGGTAAGAAGATCATCTGGAGGGTTATCAACTGGGACAGAGGAAGGGGGAGAATGGGGGAAATGGTACAGGGATTAAGAAGCATAATTGAAAGGAACAAAATAGACAGGGTTGATAAGAATAGTATAGGAAAGGGAGAAGCCAAAGAATTTACATGCACAACCCATGGACATGAATTAAGGACAGGGGTATTGCTGGAGGAAAGGGGAGTACCAGGAAGAGTGGAGCAAAGGGGGATAAACTGGGACAACAATAACAGCATATTCAATAAAATATAAAAAATACATAATTAAAGGGAAATTTCATGGTATGTAAATTATATCTCAGTAAAGCTGTTAGGAAGAAAAAAAAAAAGAGGGCTTTGAAGTCACACAGACCTAGCTTCCAAACTCATCCTAGTCACTGACTGTGTGAACTCAAACAAATCACCTAACTTCTCTGAACTTCAGTCTCCTCATCAATAAAACGGAGATAATCCCTGACTCAAAGAATTGTAAAAACTGAACAAAATAACGCATGTATGATGCCCAACCCAATGCCTGCCACAGTAGAGCTCTCGGTACCTAGTAATTCCTCTTCCTCCATAAAATACCAATGATTTTCATTTGTAGATTTCTACAGAAAACATTGGGGAAGGGGTGATAAAGGGCAGATTAGCACTTACTTGTTGTACCCGTATGGTAAGTGGCTCTCTCTTCCCCAGTTATCTACCCTGTGCCCTTGTCTCAAGCACCTACCTCTGACTATTTCATGGCCACTTTCAGAAGGCATGTACTTTGGCCCAAACCCACTGTGATCATCCTGACCAAGTCTGGTCCCCTTCACTAAGCGATGACCCAAAGCCCATTCACAGGCCCTGAGACCTCAGGTCAGGACATATGCCTTCTGAGACATATGCCCATATCTGTTTAATGGAATGTCCTGGATGTGAGGGAACAGAGCATTTCCCAAGCTAGCAAGGGACTAGCCTGTGCTACCTGTCCTCGATTTGCTTTGCAGATGTCTGTAGAGTAGATTTCTTATGAGCCACCTGTGTAGTCACACTTTCCAGAAGCATCCTCTGATTTTGCAGAACTTCTTCAAGATGTCTGCACCTAGAGGAGGAGGCAGAGAAAAAGCTGAGGAAAGCTGAGTCTTATTCTGAGCATGAGTGCCAAGCAAGATTCCCCACAATGCAGGTCTCAGCCAGGCCGATGGAGGCTGGAATTGCATCTAGGAAAAGTCAGAGATACTGCAGGCTCTTGGCCCTTTAAGCCTTCTGTCCACGGACTGAAGGTTGGCTTAGGCAGGGAAATAATTCTAATGCACTGGAAACCCAACACTCCCACAAGTAGGGAGTCCAGAGCCCTCTCATCCCCCTCTGAGCAGCCAGCCAGCCCCACCTGTGTTCTTTGTGTTCCACCATGAGGCAGCGATGGCACGTGAGCACGTCACAGGTCTCGCAGAATAGCTTGAGCACTTCCTGTGTGTGTAGAGCACAGTACAAGGCGAAGTCTCCAGAACCACCACCATTCACTCCTGCCAGACAAGACGGAGAAAGTGGGCTTCTCTTGCTCTGGAAGACCTCTCAGTTAAGCTCCACTGAGCCACCCTGGCCCTCAATGGACACAGGGGAGACCCAGAGCTTTGAGGACAGGTGGTGCGAACAGAAGAGGCCTCTCCCTGGGCCACCGATGTTCCAGGAGCACAAGGAGGAAAGCAGGCTTAGCCCACATGGATTTGCCCAGCTGGCCAAAAGTAACACACCATCAAGTCCCAGGCATTGCACCACCTACCAGAGGCTGCAACAAAGGATCGCCTGCAGAATAATGACTCCTCTAAAATTCAATCTAAATCTCTTCATTAAGCAGGATTCTGTATGGTGGGGCTGAAACCAGCTACTCAGCCTGACCAGGCTGCAGGCCAGATCCCATGGATCATTAAATCTGGTTGCTGTGGATACGACAAATGAAAAACCTCTCCCATGGTTCAAGGGCCTTGGGAAAAGACTTTCAGGATAGACAGACAAATGGACAAGCCCTGATACAGGCTGATAATTAACTAAATAGAAGTGATATCTGACTTGTAAATAGATGTGAAAGTAAGGAACTCAGCTAGCTCCCATAATTCACAACTATTCCTCCCTGCACCATCTGACCCACACTCACCCACTCCCACCCCAAACGGGGAGAGCCTAGAGTGACTTACACTGTGACTGTGATTCTGGAGGAGACATCTTTCCTTTGGGAAGGGCTCAGAGACCACCCCTCTCCCCACCTCCAGCAGGGGAATAAGGTCAGAGAGCTATTCTCTGGGGATTTCATGGTTCAGCACTGCTTAAGGGCATGTGAGCTGGTGGGGAGAGTGAGAAGTGATACCTGGAGATCCCTTCTGGGCCCGGGGAAAGAACGGCCCCCCAGGGGCGGGGCCATGCCGGTGCTCTTCGGTGCAGGAGCTGCACAGCCAACGGTTGCAGTAGGTGCAGAGGATGTGTGCCACCCTCTTCTCCTTGCACTCAGAGCAGGTCTGGAAGCAGAGGGTTCTGGAGTTACTGACAATGTCCGTATGTGGGCCTGCTTCTATGGGTGGTCAATACTCTAGGGACTGGGGTCCAACAGGGCTGTTCTGCACTATTGTGGAGTGCAGTCAATCCTTAGAGCTTCCTGGGAGTGATATGTGGGAGCTTGTGAAGAAAAGCAACCTTTGTGACTAAATGAATTGTAGCCTCAGGGGTTATTAACACAAGTACTGTGCTGTGGAGATGAGGATACCCAGATGCATAAGGCACACACACAGGCTGGACAGGGTGGCAGGCATTCAATGAGTAACGCTGGGATAAAAGGAGGCCCCAAGTGCTTCGGAAACAAAGGGAGGTTTCCAGGAGCTCAGTCTAGGAGAGGCCAGGGACGGTTTCATAAAGAGCTGATAGTTGAGTTGAATGTGGAATGACAAGTGTAAGTTTACCAGGCAGACAGGGAGGAAAATGGGAAGGCATGGGCAGGAAGTTCAACGGGCCCACAGAGAGGAGGAAGCCTCTGAGGTGGGGTACACAGAAAGATGATCGTATGCAGCCAGGAAAGACCAAGCACAGACCAACTCTCAGAGCTATGTTTCCACAACCAGGGCCTGCCGGGCCCAAGACTACCCAGTCCTCTCCTAGTCCAAATGTTCATTCATCTGGGTAGCAAGTGCCTTGCAGGGCTGATGTAAAACATGTGGAGAAGAGACTTAGAAAAAATTAGCGTGTCTGTTCCTGAATGATATAGGCCACTAAACTGATGTAGATTCTAATAGCTTTCTCCTCACACAGGCAACTGAAAAATCCACAGTGGGAGGAGGGAGAAATACAAGTTTTACTAATTAAACTATGAACTCAGGGTAGAGAACATGGGTCTCTGTCTGCCTAGAACCCAGCACAGGGCCTACCACATGTAAGATATTAAATAAGAGTTAGATACAGGAGCAAGTAAATTGAGAAGTGAATAAAATGTAGTGTCAAGGATACCCTAGCAGAGAAAGGCACAGAGGGGGAACCAGTCAGTAATCATGTGAAATTTCAGAAACTCAGGTTAAAGGTATTAGTCATTAAATACAGGCAAGATTGAAGAACCCACCGAACTCAGGCTGGTACATAAGTTTCAACTCAGGGGGATAAAAAAGGAAATAAAAAGCTCAATACTGATATTTTTCAGTAAAAGCTATAGGAGAGAGAAAAATACTCCCATTTTGCTTTCCCCAATTCAAACATTTTCATTCTTTTCTGGATAGATGCATAGAAGGGATAGATGGATAGATGATTAGGCAGATTGATAGTGGGGTAAAAGTTTGATGGATGAATAGCTAGACAGACTTACAGACAGGGGCCCCACAGATTTCTGAAAAGGATCAGCTACTTCTTTGCTTGCCCTGACTTACCCTGGCCATCTTGAATTGCCCAGCAGAAAAACACTGCAGAAAAAAATATTCAGTTACATCGCTGGTAGGGTATACTTGCTTACACCCAGGACAGGTGATGAGCTCTGGCAGGGGGGAAAAGAGCAGAGTCAGGGCAACATGGCAGATTATACATAACACAAAGCCTAGACACGAGGCTTTCTAATACAAAACACCGAGGTGTGTGCCAATACCACTTGTGCCAAAATGAACTAGGTTTGATTGCCACAGCCTGCACTTCCCATCTCGGTACGCTGAGCATGACCATCTCATGAGGGGCCTGCCCTCCAGACCTCCTTACATCCTTATCTTTGCCTGGTCCAACCTTCCTTCCCCCTCCCACAAACCATGCTACTACACGCCCAACGCTACTCTGGTTCCGAAAACTGAGTGACTTCTGCTATTCCCATTCCTCTTTCCACAGTCCTGAGAGCCCAGCTCCCATTAAAGGTCAAGCTCCAGGGAACCAGTTTAGCCCAGGAGACAGCTCCAGCCATTAAAGTTACCCAGTAGCAGAATTACCATACTCTAATGACCTCAAAGCTAGAGTTTCCCAAAGGCCCTAACCAAAGAAAAGCAAGGCCTTCCTGCTGCTAGTCTAGGAGGCACTTTTCTCCTGTTACAGCTAAGAACAAGAGGGCTGCCCTGGGGCTTAGAGACCTTTGATCGGGCCTTCTGCAGCCTGTCCATGCTGGGTGCATCACATATAGAACGTTTCACTTGTGAACGTGAACATCTTGTCCTAAAACCCTCTTCCCAGAGAAACGCAACCGTCTCCAGCACATTCCTCATTATAGTGGGCCCCTGAACTATGTAAGTAGCATCAGGCTACCCCCCCCCCCGACCCCCCAGAGACAGGACCAGGTGCCTGTCCCCAAGGATGGGAACAACATGGAAAAGAGCTGCCTATGGCAGTACCACCACAGTCTTCTCTGCCTCACATGATCAAAATGATACAATGGCAGTCACTCTAGACTTGCAGTCAGACAAATTTAAGTCCAAACACCAGGTTTACCACTCAATGACCTTGGCTGACAAGTCACATAAACTCACTTAACTCCTTTGTGCCCAGTTTCTTCATATGAAAAATAGAAAGGGAAAACAGGAGTTGCTGTGGAGATTAAATCAGATAATACTTGAGAAAGCACATGATCATCCATGAATGTTGACTTTGAATTCAAAAGATCTCTCATAACCCACTCATGGCAATGACCTCAATTACCAGCTCTACCAGATGATGAAAATCAAATAGTCTGAGAGATAGACTAAACAAATGGCCACACATGCGTCCCCTCTGAGTGTTCATGCCCTTGCATTCCTAACCATTAAAAGGGTGAGTCTGTTCTCCACCCTTTGAAGCTAGGCTGGCCTTGTGATCTGCTTTGACCAAGAGAATGCAGCAAGTCACACTGGGCAAGTCTGAGCCTAACCTTCACGTGACTTTGTGTGGTTCTGCTCTTGTTCTCAGGAACTCTGAGGATGCCACATGCACAACCTCAGGTTAGACTCCTGGAAGACGAGAGGCTATGTGGAGAGAGGCCTCAGTTGTCTCGGGTGCCCCACCTGAAGCCATCGTAAGCCTGTTTGCTCCAACTGACCCACCAGCTGAACCCAGATGCGGGCGAGAGCACAGCTGAGATGAGTCGAGCCCAGTTCAACCCAGCCGAGAATCCCAGCCCAAATGCCAACCTGTAGAATCATAAATTAAAGTGTAGTTGTTATAACCATGAAGTTTTGAAGTGGCTTATTATGAAGCAAAATCTGATATGTCCTGAAAAAAATCAAAATCCACATAATGATGAAAAACAATAGCTTAATACTCTTCCTCCTCTCACGCTCCTCCCCACCAAAAAAATATTTGAAAACTTTGCCCAGCCTTCACAGAGCCATGGACAGAACTGGGTCTAGAATCTTCTAGATAGTCTCCCACATGTCAAGAACAGTGGCCTGTGGTGGAGAAGGATGCTCTCCACAGGTGGCCTCATCCAAGGGAATCAGGTGACTGTTCCTCCCTTCCACCTGTCTTCCCCGAGGGAGACCCTAGTCATCAACCCCCAGGTCAGAAATGCTGCTCTAATCCTTGAAAATTTCCACAAGGTTTCCAGCTCCCTGGTACCAGAGGCCCACACATTAGTCATACTAACACAGCCTCATTAGCATCACAAAAAAGAGAAATAACTGAACAGATCAGAGAAGGCTTCATCACATATCCTCGGTTTCCCTTGGCCTTAAAGGCCCAAATCCTCAACTTGGTTCCCAGGACCTTTCCAATTGGCCTTCTCTCCCTCTACTCACACCTCTAGATTCACCTGACACATACCCTACATCCTGAGCACGCTTAATATCTGTTACCTCCTGAATACACCAGACTTTTGCATAACTGTTTATAACAGTGCTGTTCCTTCTTCTTGAAATATTCTTGCTTGCTTGCTCCCCTCCTTCTCAGATACACTCCTAGTCATCCTTTCAAACCTGTTCCAAATGTTCTACCTTTGAGAAGCAGGGTTCATTTCTCTCAAGATAAGTGAATTATTCCCTCTTCTGAGTCCCCACAGCGCCCTGAACAGCTTTCTAGTATAACAAATATCACACTGCATTCTAACTCTCTGTTCATATTTCTGCATACAGAAATAATCCACAATTGTTCTAAAAAATATTGCATGATTTTTAGCAAATTGGACAATTAAGTTTCTTTTGGATTTGGGTATTCCATGTGTGTTCCCTGCACTCAATCACAGCCACTGAAAGTAGTAAGAAGCCATCTGGAAGTTTTCAGAGTGATGGGAAAAAAGCCAGCTCAGGATGATAAAGGAATCAACTCCGATCCAGAACAGAGGTGCTTGGGAAAGGCTGTAAACTGGGAGATGCGGGTTCCAGGCCCAGGGCTGGCAACTATCTTTGTAACCTTGAACAAGTGACCCCCTTTCTCTGAACCATACTTTCTACATCCTTAAAACGAGGGAATTGGGAATATCAGGGAAGTATTGAGTAGCCAACCCTCTTCCTCTGCCTGCCGCAGCAGCCTTCAAAAATAGTCCCCTAGGCAAGATGGGAAGGCACAGCTAGCCAAACAGCGACCTGGCTAGCAAGTCAGCCAGTCAGGAGACAAACCAGTGCCTGAGAGAGGCCTGGATCTAAGGCTCAGCCCACCTGACGAGGGGCTGCTGCGGCAGGCAGCAGAGATGGAGAATCATGCAGGGGTGCAAGCGGGCCCGAGGGAGACTGTGGGTCCCAGAGTGAACACAGAGGACATGTTCTCTGTGTCACAACACTTTTGCCCAGAAATTCTTATCTTCCCTCAGAAGGACCCAACTCCAACAAGCTGTGTCAACCTTGAGCTTTTTTTTTTTTTAAAGAGAATTCCCCATTTTTCAACGAGGACAGCAAAACAAAAATTTTAAGACAATTGGAACACATGCAGTCTTAGGGCTGTGTTATTTATCTAAAATTATCAACCATCTACTTACAATATTTAACATTAATTTAGTTATTAATACCTATTTAAGTCACATATTACATAAAATATTATTCAGATATATTGCTTATTTTCTATTTGAGTTATTCAAACAACAGCCTTGAGCTTCTATTTCACACACAGGAACATCAATTCTGATAAATGGTTCAAAGGCCACACAACCATCCCCAGAGGAGAAGTCACTGGCACCAGAGGTCCTCCTGGGACTTCGCAGCCTGGTAGGGTGGCTCTGAAACCCAACCCAAGGATGTTCAGTCAATCTGTTACAAGAGTGAGCATTTCTGGTCCCAGGATGTGTGGGGCAATTTATTCTCTTACTACCACTCCCTGTATCAGGCACTTTTCATGTGTTATCTCATTTAATCATCAAACCACCTCTGAGAAGTAGGCATTGTCCCCATTTCACAGTTGGAGAGACTGAGGCTCCAAGAAGCTGTCACTCCTCAAAGGTCATACAAAGCAAGGGCAGAACTACAATCGAAACCCAAGTCTGTCTCTAAAACCCAGCCCCTTTCACTACACTATGCTCTTTTCAAGTGTAAATTTTTTAAAGGTTTTTTTTTTATTTTAAACAACTAAATAATTTAAGTATAAGTAAAATATTTCATAATAATAATCAGACTCTAATGATGACATGGAACCAGCTCTGGACCTGGGAATCCAGAAGAAACTGAAAGCCAATCCCAGCTATGCTTAAAGCTTTAAGAAATATGATGTTTTAAAAAGGCAAGTGAAGCAGTTTTTATGCCTGGAGAAAATAAATCTGGGGACAGTTTCTTTCTATAGACCAGTGATTCTCAAATTCTGCTACATATCTGAATCATTTTTAAATAACCCAATGTCCAGTCCACATCCCATATCAATTAAATCAGAGTTTCAAGTGATGGAATCCAGTCATCAGTATTTTTAAAAATTCCCCAGATGACTGCAACCAAGTTTAAGGACCAGTGCCTTAGAGAGAGCACCCCCTCTCCCTGTGGCTGAGCCTGTATCTGACAGCCGAGAAAGGCAGGTTCACCCAGTTTTAAAGATGCTCAAAAAAAAAAAATAAATAAAGATTATGAATGCAGCTGTGATGTATTTTGCCTCTGACAGAGAAGAGCAAAGGCCAGATGCTCAACACACAGAAGGGTATCCTGATACCTAGGCACCTGGGGGTTGGCAGTGAGCTGGCAGAATTTTGCCCCCCTAAGTCCCAGCCATACTGAAGGACTCATGAGCAGGCTTAGGGTGTAGCCAGAGAGTGTGCTGAGCCCGGAACTCAGTGAGGCAGCAAGGGATGGGGGCCAAGACTGGGCAGTCCACCCTTCAGACATGATGAGCAGAGCCAAGGCAACCTGTGCACCAAAGGGCTGGGGTGGAGAGAAAGCCCAAGGAGGCCTCAGAAAGCTAGCATTGGGTCAGATCAGCCCACCAGGTAGGGTCACATGCACCTCAGGTGCATGAGCCTGAGCTCAGTGCTAAGCAAGCAGTCCTCTGAGGGTTAAGAAGCCCTTCATTCTACAGCTCTTGTCCAGGGCTCCGTGAAACTTTGTAGCTGGGGCCCAAGCTCTGACTCCAACAGAGCAGTGGCATCCTCTGAAGCAACCTGATGTTCCTTTGCCAGCTCTCACCTATAAAACCAAAGCTGGACAGACCTAGCTTTTTTCACTGCTCATCTAGACAATTCTGTTCCCATAGAGATGGTGACGTGAAGGCCCAGAGAGAGGGAGGAACTTAGCTAAACACCACAGAGTCCTTGTAAAACATAGGTATCTTGAGCCATGAGCAGTCCCTGATTACCTCTGTAACCACAGGTAAGACATGCTACCATCCTATGCCTCTGTCAGACATAATACAAGGAAAAAAAAAAACACTCTGGTGGGCTGGCCATCCCCACTAACCACTCCTGTCCTCCTACCCAAGGGCAGCTCCAGGGTACTGGGCATTAGCTAAGACCCCCACCACACAAGCTCCTCAAGCCTTCCTCTCCCCATAGCTTGGAGCAGTACCACCTTGGAGAAATACATTGCACCCACTCCCCAGATGCCCAGCCCCTGCTGGAAGGAGAGATTTTGATCCTAAGTGACTGCTGTTCCTGCCCCCTAGCTGCCAGCAGGCTTATCTGTGGTCCTTGCTGCCCTGTGATTACAGCAACACCTGGGAGAAAAGTCAGAAGAGCGACAGGTGAGCCCACCACAGGTCCCAGAGGACAGGTGAGCCCACCACAGGTCCCAGAGGACGGTGCTTACCAAGCGCCCAGGAACACCCACCCTGCATGCTGCAGCCAGCTGGGCCACAGGGCCTAAGCCTCAGGGAGCTGGGTACTGGGGAGGGGGGTGGGGGGTCGGGGAGCAGCCTTTCCTCCTCTCTCTGATGCATCCTCAGCCGGGGCTGCATTTCTCCAGCTCACCTGAAATGTTGCTGCAAGAAAGGGCTTGGTTGACTCCTCCTGCTCCTGTTTATCTCGAAGGCTCTGCAGCAATTTTCCCAAACTGAACAGCAAGAGGGAGACCTCAAAGAGGCGACTCTCTTCCTAGCTGCAGCTCCTTCCTAATCCTCTGGGTGCCTTGGAATAGAAGCTCAGAAGGAAGAAAACGAGATTTTCAACTTTCAGGAACTAGCTCTGTCGCTCTCTGCTCAGCTGAGGAGGCCATCATTCTCAGCCTTTTAGGACTCGATCCAAAATCCTTCAGCCCTCCATGTTCCCCAAAATGACAGTGCTCATGTGTGGCTGGAACCTGTCCGGATCCGGCAGCTCATTTAAATAGAGCTCATCACAACAACAGTGTTGGTGGAGAAGTGAGTAGCTGCAGGGCCCTTGGGGACCCCCTGTTTATACGTAGGAAGAATGATGCAATCTGGGTATCAAAATAGCAATCCAGAATGGAATAACAGGCTCACGCAGCAGCGGTGCCTGCACAGCCAGAGCTCAAGTTGACACACTCTGTCAGCCCCACACTGCTGCAGCACGCAGATGCCAGGCACACACTCTCACCGCATCATTTTTAAAATCAGCAGGAGCCCGAGATAGCCCTCCATGCCCCCAGCACTGAAAGAGGTTGGGTGGGGGGCCTTTGACAGATGCTAAAATCTGTCTCCTACACACTCACCTGCTCCTGCCACTTCACCTGAAGTCCTTATCCTATGACGTCACAGTCAGTTGCCATAGTGACCAATTGTCCGTCACAAGTGGAGGATTAGGACTTCAGATGGAGAAGACACACATTTTATGATGCAAAGGTCCTGGGGGTATCCCTTGGCAGCTAACTCCACCCCGCAGGGAGATACAGTCCTACAGGAGCAGGAAGAAAAAAGGGAAGGAAAAACAGGATCGCGTGGGAGCAAAGATATTAGAATGGGACAAGACAGCAAGTGCAAGATGATTACAAAAGTACAGAGAAGAGGAAAATTTCAAAAGCACAGCGGGGGAGTGGCACAGAGTACACTTTGAAACTCACAGGAAAGTAAGCTCCTGAAGGGCCCTGAATGCAAAGCTAAGGAGCTTGGCCTTTGTCCTAAAAGGACAAAGCTCTGGAGAGAGACAGGGCTTGGCTTTATGATTATTTTGGTGCCTGTAGATGGCAGGAGGAGGGGGTCGTGTCAGGGAGGAGGCTTAGGCAGTTGAACATTAATGGGATACTGAAGAAGGGTAGAAATGGAAAGAAAGGGACAGAAGAGTCATTTCAAAGAGAACCAATAGAGGATAACCAAAATGGGACGCTGGGGGAGTGGTGGTGTGTAAGGGAGTCAAATGGACGGGCTGTCATGAACAGAGACAGGTAACAGGACGAACTGGGAAACTGCCAAATCCCATTTTACCTGTGTCCTTCCTCTGGCCTCCATAACTGCTTAAGATCAGGCCTCATCTTCCCTTGCTGGATCAATGATTCACAAATCTGGAGGGTTTGTTAGAAATCTCGAAATGACCAAATCCAAATCTCTTTGCGATGGGTGTGGGACCAGAAATCTATATTTTTACCCAATTTCACAAATAATTCTTAAGCATCCAGACCAGCTCTGGTTCAAGGACCAGGAATCTAGAACCAATGACCTGGACAACTGTAGTAGCCTCCTAAGCAGGTCTTCCTTCATCCAGTCTTGTCTCTTCCAATCATTCTTCTGAAGCAGAATGACTTCTATAAAAACATAGATTTGATCATACCCTACTCCCCAAACACCTTAATGGTTCCCCACTATCTACGGAACAGCTTAAATTGGTTGAGAACCATCACATTGTGGCCCTAAATTTCCTTTCCAGAGTTTCTGCCTCTTACCTTCAAGCAATCCTCTATTCTAGCCTAAATTAACTCCCTCCTGTTCCTCCTGGCCTCTCCTCCACATGCCTCCTTCTAATACTACCCCTACCTGCAATTCACTGTCACATTTTTCTTGGCTCTGCCTGGATCCTACACAGCTATTCCTATTTGATGTCATCCATAGGTTCAAATCCCACCCAATTTCCCCAGACAGAGCCTAAAACAGGGGTCAGAGAACTACAACTCTCCTAATTTTGTAAATAAAGTTTTCTTGAAACAGAGCCATGCCTACTCATTTCCATATTGTTTATGGTTGTTCTTGGGCTACAGTAGCAGAGCTGAGTAGTTGTAACACAGACTGTATGACCTGCAAAGCCAAAAATATTTACTATCTAGCCCCTTAACAAAAAGGTTTGCTGACCCCTGGCCTGAAGCAACACCTGCTTAAACAGTTCTAGCCTTACCCTTTGGGGTTCAATTCTGGTAATGGGGATCCTGCTTAATCCCAAGTTAACCACATCCCTGTATGCTCTAGTTCTGATAACTGGATCACATTAGAGCTGGACCTTCAGTTTTGGGTAGGATGTTAATAATAAGGAAAGGCATTTCAGGAGGAGGGAACATCATAAACAGAGGATTTCAGATTTCAACGTGAGGCCTCTTGGGGAAAGACTGGTAAAGCCAAGTCATATAGAGGAACAACAGGAGATGAGGCTCTAAAATTAGTTTGCGGTCAGCTTGGGAAGAGCCTAGAAGGCAAGCTAAGTTTCTGAGCTGAACTGCAAGCAATTGCGGGCCTTGAAGTAGCTAGAAATGCAGGCCCAGAACAGGACAGAGTGATCAGGGTTAAAGTCAGAGGATTTGGAAGAATAACCAACAGAGGAAATAGGTGAGGTAAGATCAGGCCAGGGATCTAGAAACTGTGGAACAGGGCCAGGCAGCAGATCTAAGCCAAGGGTCAGAATCTGGGCATGAAGACCAGGTGACAGTCTGAGGCCAGACATGACGGGTCCAGAGCCTTCAGAGTGCAAGCTCCTCGAAACCACCCAACTGTGAAATAAGCTTTCTGTGCCAAAAAAGAACCCATGATGGAATGCAGTGTACCAGTAGGATGAATCTGGGCTCATTTTGTCTGATAAGAGAGGTACCTCTATCTCTTTTCACTTCAAATCTCAAGAACCAACCCAAGGACTGATGCACTGACACACTCCACGCAAAGCCACTGTTCCCATTTCCAACTGGCCCAGACAGAGAGACAGCGGGGGAACCAAGGGCAGCAGAGCTCCTACTCCAGGTCTGCAGTTTCTACTGGCCCTCAACCCCAGGCAAGGCCTGGACTGGCAGGCAAGGGAGCTGGATATTTTTTCCTGGTTCTGTAAGTGACAAATTATTTAACATTCAGCAGGATTCTAGCCCTTTCTGGACTCTTATGTCCCATTTATGCAGTGAGGGGTGAGAGGTAAGGTCCAAAGTTCATTCCTGCCCTCTATCCTCCCCAGCATCAATTATGACTGCTCCCTCTTGAATAAGAGTCCCAACAAACAAGAGACCGCTCCATGAACTGTCCTTCAATCATAGCTGCCAAGAATTCCCTCCCTCAGCAAATCTATTCTACCGATAGCCTTCCCCCAAAACACAGCCTGCCTGCTTCCTATTAGCAGGGGAACTGCTCTCCCAGTAATGAGTACTATTCTGAGGTGCACAGTGCTACTCCCAGTGCCCTAGAGAGCCAATTAAGTTGAGGGAAGTGTTCATGAACTAAAAAGCCATCCTGTGGATAGGGTTCCAGAGCTCCAGCTTCTGCACCTGCTGCACACCCAGCTAGCTCAGCCCTGCTCAGCAGCCTGACCTCCACCCGGGAAACCTAGGTCACTGCCCACAACATGCCCCACAACAGTTGGACTCGATTTAGCACCTGGAACAAGCAAATAGCAGTCACCTTGCCTGCCAGGCTCCTATAGCTGAGATCTCACCCCGCCCCCACCTCCCACCTTCTCCCCAGGCCATTAGAGCCCCTTCAGCTAAGCTGCTCATTAAGATAAGCATCATTTCCCATTCTGACTCTGAGGTTGTAGCATCTTGCATCAGTTAACTCTCTTTGGATCTTCCCAAAGCCCCAACACTTGCCCACTAAGGGACAGAGACTGCTCCCCCTTTTAGCATTTGTAATTTACAAAGGACATGCTGGCACCCATCACTGGCTTCAGGAAGCATGAGGCTATGGTGGTTACTTGGTGCTCCTATAGCCGTTCAAGTCCCGCCCTGAAACCAGAGAAAACCAGGATCTCCCAGTCAGTTAGTGCTCGAGACCACACAGAGCTCCAGGGCCCACGATGGCCAGACTCGGCCACACCTTGACAGGATGGCCCATACCAACAATGGGGAGCGAAGATAACTAAACAAGCAGATTCTTGAATTTAGATCTCAGAACCCAGGTCTCCAAGCTAGGATTAGTCTTTTAGCAGATTTGAAGAGAAAGAATAATATTCCTTTTATGGGGAAGGAAATATCCAATTAATTGCCTTTTCTCCCCTAAAAAAGCAAAGAGCCAAAGGCACCCTGAGAATTTTGAAAACAGATCCAACATATAGTAAATGTCAGTTTCAGGCAGGCCAACTCCTTCCAAAGCTTGCTACATTTATTTAAAGTATCACTTTGGGACTCAATGGCCAACTTTCCAGATAGAATTTGACCTGGGGCCATTTCAATTAGATTTAAAAGTAAATAGTCGCAAGTAGGTATTCTCATTGACTGATATCCAGCCTTTCTGCACAGAGCAGGTAGTTCCAGACATCCCACCGCACAGCTAAGCCATTGTGTGCTCAGCACACTACTGCCTTTGCTCTGGAACCCATCACTAGCTTTGGAAGACCTTACCCAGCTGGTCTCCTCAGAGCCCTGGCACCTGATGCAGTCTCATTTCCTAGTGTGATGGAGTTGCTGGGGAGAATCTCAACTAGGCTGCGGCTGCATTAATTAAAGATTTGCCCCTGATGACTCAGGCTGCAGGGTTGGTTCTTTCCTGAAGGATTCTCCATGGAGTTTCCCCATCAGTTCAGTGATTCTGGTGAGCGTGGAATCTCTCCAAGCAAAGTGCTACAGTGCTGATCACAAGCTTTGAGGACAGGTGAACTTGAATTTGACCCAATCTGGCAATCTGCTACCTTCTCCCATATTTTACCTTTGAAAACCCCAGATTGGCGGAAAATGGACAAAACTTTTAGCAAGTCTGTACTCCTCCTCTGCTGGATAAAGTGGCCATGCTAAAAGTTCTTTCCAGAGAACTAAAGTCTCAAAGCATGGCTTCCCAAATCATGGACCAGAAATCTAAGGTCAGGCATTGGTTATCTCCCTAGACTTACCAGAGATAGGTGACTGCTCTGCTTTTCATCAGACAGCTAGCTCATTTGTACACCATTCTTTTAGTCCTTTAGAAAACATTCAGTAAGCAACTGATATCCACCAGTCCTGGTGCATGAAGAACCTTCCAGAGGTATCGTTCTTTCGCCTGAACTTGAAACAATCTCCTCTTTATATCCCTGCCACACTGTATGATTATCATGTATTTAGGTATCTGCCCTTCAGCAGAGTATGAGTTCCTTTTCATCTCTGCACCCTAAATGTCATAGAGCCTACCTCACAAAAGTCAATAAATACCTGTGAAGGAGACAGACGTACAAACCAACAAATACCACACATCACTGGGTCCTAAAATCTCCAAGTAGTAGAGGAAGATCATTCCACTCTTCACCCATAAATGCAAATATGGAAGGTAGCCAGGCCATAGGACATACTAAAACATATAAGATGCCACATATTCAAGAAATTGCCTCTCTGGTTCCAAAACAAGCATATTTGCACTAAATAGATTTTTTTTTCCATTTTGGTTTCACAAGTTCTAAATAATAGCATTTTTTCACATTTCTTGGTCTCTTACTATATCCTCAACATAGTACAGAATGTCTTATGTGTATGTTCTCATTCAATCTTCATAACAATCATGATTTAATTACTAGTGGCATCATCTTCATTTTATAGGCAAGAAAATTTGCCCAAGTTACACAACTATTTAGTAGCAGGTATATTATGACTCACACTCAGATGCCCAGAAATATCAACACCAAAACTTATGATTTTGATCTCCATTGCACTTAGAAAATTTGGCAAACACATTATGATTCTGATGAGTCATCAGTATGATTTTTCTGACTTTAGAGTCAAACAAAGCCTTGAGGCATGTATATTAGTTCATGTTAAAAATCTTAGGTGAGATCAAAGACCTACACATAAGACTTGTAACTATAAAACTCTTAGAAGACAACGTAAAAGTAAAAGCTCCATTCATGGCAATCAATTTGACAACTATTTCCTGGATATGAAAATTAAAAGCACAGGTAACAGAAGAAAAAAAGAAAAGTTGAACTTTATCAAAATTTAAAAATTTTACTCATCAAAGGACACTATCAACAGAACAAAAAAGCACCCCAAAGAACAGGAGAAAATACACGCAAACCATATATCTGACAAGCATCTAATAGCCAGAATATATAAAGAACTCCTAAAACTCAACAACAAAACAACCTGATTTTAAAATGAGCAAGACTAAAACTATATCATTAAACAATAATCCCCCGTTTCTCCCTCACCCCAGCCCCTGGCACCCAGCATTCTACTTTCTGTCTCTGTGAATGTGACTACCCTAGGTACCTCATGTGAGTGGAATCATAGAGTATCCATTGTTGTTGTTGTTTTTGTGACTGGCTTCTTTCATTTAGCATAATGTGCTCAGGATTCACTCACGTTGTAGTATGTGTCAGAATTTCCTTTCTTATTAAGGCTGAATAATACAATTTTTTATTGTATGTATATATCACATTTTTTTAATCCATTCACCTGTTGGGTTGCTTTCACCTATTGGGTATGGCAATTAATGCTGCTATGAACATGGGTGTACAAATATCTCTTTGAGTCCCCACTTTTAATTCTTTTGGGCATATACCAAAAGTTGAATTTCTGGATCATATGGTAATTCTTCTAATTTTTTTTTAGGAAATACCATACTGTTTTCCATAGAGGCTGCACCATTTTATATGCCCACCAACAGTGCACAAAGGTCCCAATTTCTTTACATCCTCACCAGCACTTATTATTTTCTGTTCCTTTTTCTTTTAATAGTAGCTAATGAATGTGAAGTGGTATTTCATTGTGGTTCTGATTTATATTTCCCTAAGATTAGTGATATTAAGAATCTTTCCATATGTTTAATGGTCATTTGTTTATCTTGTTTAGAGAAATGTCTATTCAAGTCCTTTGCCATTTTTAACTGGGCTGTTTGTTTCTTTTTATTGTTGAAATGTAGGAGTTCCTTCTATATTCTGAAGACTAACCCAACAGTGCTGGAACTTTTAAGGCATATTTAAGATTTACCATATTTATAAATCTAATTTATTGGACTTCTAAGAGTTCTTTATGTAAGCTGATTGGCTAGACAATTGCAGTACTTAAAAAGAAAATACATTTAATTTATAAAAGCAAATATTAACCAAGTTTGTAAATATGTTCAAATATTAATGAAAAGTCCTTAAAAAATGACTTAAAATTCGCCACATTTATAAACAGAATGATATTTATAAGCTGAAATCAGAAGTTTAAGGGAGAATGAAGTTTAAGTTATAAGTTTAAAAATCAGATATTAATTTAAACATTCAAAGTAGATCATAACTTCTCTGTGCCCCAAACTCTCAACAGAGACTCAGAGAGGTTAGGTAACCTGCCCAAGAGTTTAGAGGGCTCAAAATTCAGATCTAAAGACAAACTCAAAGTTATGCTGCCTCAAAGAGAATCTAGACTTGTTCTACAAATCACTTGGAAAATACTGTCAACAACAAAAAAAGGCCCACACACAAAAAAGATGATGTTTCTAAATGCTGTCAACTTATTTATGACTTTCTCATCCTATTAAGTTCATTCAGTGAATATTCTTTGCACCACTATTACGTGCCCAGTGCTACAATACTGAAGTGAAGGGACCTGGTTCCTGTCTCCAAGGCCTTCGCAGTTCTCAGAGATTGTTTCCTAGGAAACCTGACATTCAAAAGCAAGACACAAGCTCCTCCTCCCTGCTGGGCAGCAGCTTAGATGGTGAATGGTTCACTAGTCAGTGTGTCTGTTCAAAATCTGTTGCTGATCAACCCTAGAAGCCCAGTCCACATCCCCCTGACTCAGAAGTTTAGTAATCCAGGACACATCCTCTCTGTCTGGGAGTCAGCTAAACCTTGGATCAAAACCTTCCCAGGTTTCTTAGTCTGCCACCAATTTAAGGAAATCCCAAACATGGAAACTCTCGCTTACCAAACAGATATATCAGGCATCAAGAGGACTTGCTTTGTCTCACAGATTCCCCAAAGAGTTCTTTCAGCAATGATGTCCCCTGGGCATTTAAATTCTAATTCTTTCTACACCTAAACTTAAGATACTATAAAACAGGAGAGACCAATTATATAGAAGGAGGTGAATCTGTGCTACTTTTGTACTTACCATCTGGGACAGTCCTGTGAGCCTTGGTGACCTGCCCTACCTCCTGGATCAAGCCCTGAAAGCAGTCTTTACAGAGCAAATGCTGGCAGGGTAGGAGCCAGGCACCCACATATTGCAGGTCCTGTTGGCACAATGAGCAAGTCAGTACCACGTCCTCTATCTGTCCATTCATGTATTTCTGGTCAACTAGTGGCAGCCCCATAAAGCTCACACCCATATCCATGCCCATGCCTGTGCCTGGGACTGGGGCTTTTCCATTGATATCTTCAGGCCTGAAGCAGCATGTAGAGCGAGCAAGCACCACTCCCTGTAAGTGAAGCACAAAGCAGAGTGATTTTCCCTGGCCAAGTAGCTCAGTTGGTTAGAACATCATCCTGATACGCCAAGGTTGTGGGTTTGATCCCCCGGTCAGGGCACATATAAGAATTAACCAATGAAGGCATAAATAAGTGCACAAATCAATGCCCCCCCCCCCCGTAAAAATCAATATTTAAAAAAAAAGAGTAGTTTATTTCTTTTGGAAGGGGGGTGTTCCTGGACAAGCCAGAGACGACTCAGAGACTAAGGCCTCAGAAGCCCAGGCCTGGAGCTCGTGCCCTATAGCAGGGCACAGCCTCAACCCCTCACTTGGGCCCAAAGAGAGAGCCCAGCATCTCTGCTGTGGAAAACAAAGCCTGTAGGGGTCTGCTAGGTTGTGCCTTTCTTGCAGGGTTTGTTTGCCTTCAGAAGTGTCCCAGATCTACCTGTGCCTCTTTGATTAGTGGACAAGCTTGATCCAAGATTTCATTTTGGAAAAGAGAAGGAAATTTATTAAATGCCAGTTTATGCTTGGTGCTTTATATACTGTATCTCAATCCACACAGCTACCCCTGGTAAGAGGGATTATACTTTTACAAATTATATAAAACCATGAGGGGCAGGCTGAGGATACTGAGGCTCAGAGAGGTTGGGTCACTGCACAAAGACAGATGATAAAATAGCAGAGTTCAAATTCAAATTCAAGCTCAGATCAGACTGATTCCAAACTCCACTCTTAACTGCTAAAATGTTTTTCAAGCTGATATCCCCATACCTACTTTCATGGGTTCTCTTCAATCATTTTTTAAAATTAGTGTTTCATTCTGGTATGAGTTTTTTAAAGCATAAATATTCTGGATCATCCTGGATCATCTACATATCCATGAATACAAAATTTAAGAGTTTAGGATCTAGTTCACACCAAGCAGTATTACTTTATCTCAGGCTAATGAGAAGAGACAGGGGCAGGTTTAATATGTAAAGGATGCATTCTTGACGCATGAAGTATAAATGACATTGGGCACACAATGATGAATGTGTCACAGTACATACTTGGAATGGATGAAGGAGATGGGGGAAGTGGGCCTTCATCAGTGGAGTGGGGGTGGGGGGTAGGTTAGTTTGCCAAACTTAGCCACAACAGAGCACACCACATTTAAGCTATAGTGGCAATGTACTTTAGCAACACATTATCTGCAAATGAAGTTAGTATTGTTAATTTGTTTTGGTATTTTATAATTTGTAAACTATATTCAATTTTATAATTGTACAAGAACAAGTGGAGTGTACCTAATTTTATATTTGTACTTAAGAAACAAAACAAACAAAAAATAAAAAACGTTTAATTCAAATCTGTAGCTCTGTAATTACGCAAATTTGAGAGCACTTTCACTTGAGTCAACAGACTTTGGGAGCCAAGTCCATTATGGACAAAGGGAGATGGGGCTGGGAGAGACCCAGCAAGATGCCGCCAGATAAAGTACGGGGTAGATTTTCACCTCGGATCCATTGTTGGCTCTAAGGGCAGTTATTTCCCAGAGAGCAGCCATAGCAGCAGCCCCAGTGGCAGTGAAGGAAGTCTCTCTTGGAAAGTTTAAATGGCTGTGCTGACTTTGTTATACTTTGAGAATATCAAAATTTTTGGTTTTAGAACCCCTGAACATTATTAAATTAGTGAGGACCCCAAAGAGATCTTGTTTCCATGGGTTATAGCTATTGCTATTTAACATGATATAAATTAAAATTGCAATAATTTAAATATTAATTCATTAAAAAACAATAAACCTATCACATGTCAACATGAATAACATACTAGAGAAAATGAACAATTTTCAAAAAGTAAATTTAGTGAGAAGAGTGACATTGTTTTTTCTTCTTGTAAAACTCATTAAAGCCTAGCTTAACAGAAGACAGCTCGATTTCCATACCTGCTTCTGCAGTCAAGCTACCTTTTTGTTTATTATATATGAAGAAAATCCAGCCTCACACAGCTACACAGTTGGAAAAAATAGGAATATTTCAATATAGCCTTATTATATAATTGTGGATATTCTTCTTTTGATACTACACCAAAATCAACAAGGGGTAGTTTCTTAAAGGCTAGTTATAATGTGGAATCTGAAAAGTCTACATTAATGGAGTTTTCTCATTCTGGTATATTCAATTTCACTGGTCTGTTTTGTACTATAAACCACTGTTTTATGCAGGCATAATTTTATAACACCAAGCATTGGTCATTTGGAAAATATTGGTCCAACAACGTATGCAGATGCTCCGAGTACTGAGATGTTTCATCACACAACAAGAACAACAACAACAAAATCACACTCTAATCTCTAATCTCATGGAAAATTCCTTAACTATTAGAAAGTTGTCAAACTCATAGAAGCAGCTATAACTTTATCTGAATTCTAATTTTTGCCTGAAAACTCTAATGTTGTCATCGGCAGCACTTCATTTTTGAGAAAATATCTACCAAATTCCCAAGCCTGAATAACCACAGTTTGTTAGTTGTTCTTTCAAGTAAAACTGGTGTTCTGCCCTGCCCACCAAAAAGGCTAGTTCAGCTTGCAACTCAAATAGTAGCACAAGCAGCAGAAGTGATTTTTGCATACTTCTAATTTCTTCACACAGCACTTTAGAAAGACATGTATTCAAGGATTGAAATTTAACAAAGTATTTACTGCTACATCACGTACATTCTAAAGTGAAACTGGCTTTTTTCTTTGTTTCCTTTACTTTGTAATGCAAATGCTTGGCAGTGTACAATGACTTGTATCAGTGGTTTTACATACCATCTTTGGCCTTTGCTGTAGCAAGATCAATGCAAATTTCAACCCCGTGGCAGGGGCAAAGAACATCTTCATACTATTATGAAAATGGTTCTGACCTTGTGGAGCCCCTGGAAGGGTCTCTAGGACTCTCATAGGTCTATAGACGACTCTTTGAGAACTGCTGCATTAGACTTTGAATAACAATCCTGGGAAAAAGGGAGGTGGCATGGCTTTCCAACACCAGTGGGCTCTACACAGAGTAAAAGTATAAAGAAATAAGTATTTAATTCCTGTCTTAGAAAAGTGATTGAAGTAATTTTGTGAGGATAAAGATTAAATTAAAGGCACAGCCAACCACTGAGCCTGTGCTTTAGGAATAAGGGGCGGGGGGTCAAATGACTTACTTTCTATCCCCTTCTCTGGCTGCTTTTCACCATAACTTAGTTCTTCCCTCTCCTTACTATCTCCTCCGACCTGGAAAGTGGAAGGGATAGAAGTTGACAGAATGTACTTAAGCCAGGGTAGTAAATTCAAATACCTACAGGGCCAGCCATATTCACCTAAAAGAATGTGGGTCAATGTTGACAAACCTTAGTTTTTCAAATCTCTAGAAATTCAGGATTTTACTTAAATTTTAAAACATTGGCAACAAATTAAATTAAAAACATAAGAGAACAGCATAAATTTAAAAATATATATCTGCAATTGCCTCAAGACCTCTGCTTTAAGTCATGGAAAAACCTGGACTAAATGAAACAAGTCTGAAGGATGGGAAATATCACATGTAAGATTAGCATGCTCACCAACCACCTCCTTTGAACATCCCACACTTGGGAATCTGAGATAAGGGAAATGTTTACCAGTTTCTGTTCCTTGCCAAGGAATGACAGAACGAGTCATTCTGTGACATGCTTGGAGTAAGAATTTCAAAGATTGTTTGCATAGGAAGTACAGAACAAATTATTAAAATGTACTCAGGGAGAAAATGGAAGAAACACTAGGTAATGACAGAGTATCCATGCTATGCTAGGCTGTGTTGATGGTGATACATTATCAATTTCTTTACTTGTTTGCCGCCTGTTCTAGACAGTCCTAAAGCAGGGCTTTGTCTTTCTTGTTCACCACTGTACCTGCCCCTCACTGCCTGGTACATATATATAGTGCTTGACATGGGAAGCACTCAATAAATATTTCTAAAATGAATGAATGAATCCCAGTCAATTTTCACTATACAGACAAGGAAATTAAGATTCAAAGAGAATATGCTCTTTGTACAGTATCATTCAGCTAGTAAAAACAGAGGTAGGAAATAAACCCAAGTTTTTGTGCTCTTTTTACTAAGTTTATCATCTGAAATTAAATTAATACCCCAGTATTTAAGTTCCTTTTTGGTGCTAGTGGATAAACTGCTCTCAAAGATCCTAGAATTCCTCTTCCTATTTTGCTATTCTGAGTTTAATGGCAGCAGGGTTTTCCATCCTAGCTGCCAACAAAGCTTCTAGGAATGCACTTGCCAGGTAGTACAATGAGATTTAAAAAAAAAACCTATCCAGCCTAGAAAGGAAAGACTCCCATGCATTCCTAATCCTCAAATTAGATTATTTTTACTTTGTGCTGAAGAAAACCCTGTGGGCCTATGGATTTTCCCCTAGATGCCATATTACCATTTATCAAAATCTACTGATTAAAAAAATAAAATAAAACCTGAATCTGGTATAGCTGAAACTCGAAACTATACATACTACTGATGCATAAATTGATACAATCCGTTTGGAAAAAATATATAGCAACATAATATGAATCATAAAAATGTTCATACCCTATAATCCAGCAATCTCACTCTTGGGAATTTATTCTTGAAAAGTTATTCAATAGAAGAAAAAACTGTATATACACAAATATTCATTGTATCATTGTCTCTAATAGCAAAGAACACAACAAGAAAAAATGAAAACAAAATACATGAGAAAATGGCTTAGTAAATTATAGTATGTGCTAAAGATAAATTACTCTTTAGCTGTAAAAACAATAATCATGAAGACTGGGTAGTAATACAGAAAAATGTCACAGTATTAAATGAAAAACAGAATACAAAGAAATTTGTATACTATGATCATCAGCTTTGCAGATAGCTATGTCTCCATGTAGACAAGAGCTAAAAGGTAATATTCAGATATGAAACACCATTGTAGGGTGTTATGATTTAAGATGTTTATACTTATTTTTTTCCTCAAAAACGTTTTCAAAATATTTTACCGTCTTTTCTATTACAAAAAGACTTTAATTCTTCCTGAAACAAATTTGGATTTCTAAGTTTTTCTCCAATTCTCACTTAGAACAGATTATTGGCTCTTCCCATCTTAAATTCACAATCTCCTACTTGAAAAAGGGGAAAAACATAGTATTTCCAAATGTCCAAATCTAAAGATGAAAAGCCAGAAAACAAGGCTGAATCTGTCCACGCTGTTGTTGCTGAAGGACTGCTGATGAGCTCAAGAGGTGCCACCAGGACCCTCTTCAGAGTGACAGTGTGCTCACAAGGCCGCCTAGAAGGAGGCGCAGGGTAACTACAAGGTCAGTACCACCTTTACCTGCCTCCCAAGGCTGCTGCCTGGCGTCATCTCCTTTCTGCTCATTTCAGAGGCATTTCTGAGGCCCTGGCTCTCTCGGAGACCCCACGTGCCTCATAGTCACAATGTCACGCCCTAGTTCAGAAGGGATGTCACAGAGAAGGGTGCCTCTCAGGGGTTATGCTCTGTGTGCCTGACAGGAAGGGACAGGTCACTTAGTGGTTATTCAACTCTGCAGACATAGAATTCAGCCTTGTTTGTTCTCCCAGAGCTGGTCAACCTAGGGAAACTGACCCACACTGATGAACCCCATATGAGCCTTTCGTTTAAGCTACATGAGTACTTTCATGTAAAGGCCTCCCATCCAGCCAGGCAGCCTGATAAATAGGATACAGTCCCTCTATAACCAAGGAACCTCGCAAAACCATCCAGAAGTAGTGTCCATCGCTCAGAATCCTACCTCCCCCCTCCCACCCCCTAGACAATCTTGGTCCTTGCTTCAGGCCTTAGTTATAGGGCTCATTTCATTCCCAAAGTTCTGCCCAATTTATCTTAATTCACAGAGCCTCGTCCCAGGGTAGTTTCCAGTTAGCTCAGCTCATCCCTTATACATTTCCTGGCCAAGTTTGATGTCAAACACAAGATGATCTCTTCTTAGACCTTGCCCTGCACCCTCAAGAGCCCTCTTTCTGCTGGTCATAGGCACTATGTGATTAAGGATTGAAGGAGTGGCCAAGACCGTAACACTGTGAGGTCAGAGAGGGATCAGTAAAAGCAGGGGATCTGGAGAGAGGGAAAACTAAAGGATAGGCTCTCTATCTGCAGCCTCTGGCAAGTTGCTCAACTTTCTATGCCTCAATTTTCTCATTCATAAAATGGGGATGATAGTGCTGACTTCTCCGACAGATGTATTTTGTAAACTGCAAGGTGTATTTGGCTGTTATTCCTGTAGAGCAGCATGTTCCAGAAAGAAGCATATTTTAAGGTGGGCCTTAAATGCTGAGGAAGATTCAGGATATATGCTCAAGAGAATGAGCACTCCAAGCTCGAGAAATGGCACAAGTACAGGCAAATAGGCAGAAGAGATGTACAATATTCCCTCACTTATTGCGGGTATTACATTCTAGACCCCCGCCCCGCAATAGGTGAAAATCCACGAAGTAGGAACCTTACATTTATTTTAATATTTATATATATTTTTAGGCTTTATAAACCCTTCCCACACACTTATAAACCGTTCTCAGTCCCTTATTACCCTTTCCCACTCCCTTATTAACCTTTTCTACACTTTTATAAACAATAATGTTCTTAAACATATTCTACACTCTTAAACCTATGTAACTTCAACAACATATATATACAGTACCGCAAAATCCCGCGGTATAGCAGAAAATCCGCGATAATTAAATATAATACTTTTAAAAATCCCGCGATACATTGAAGCCGCGATATAGAGAGGGACTACTGTACCAGGTTTGGCTGCAGTGGAAAGCTTATGTAGGGAAGCAGCTGATATAAGGCTGGGAAGTTAAGTGGGCTGTATTCTGTTGGTAACAAGGAGGTACTGAACTCTTTGATCAAATAAGTGAAACGTTGAAAGTCACGTTTTAGGAAGACTAACCTGGCAGAGGTATTATGGATGGAGGGATTGGAGGAGAGTCAGAATGCAGACAGGGTGATCAGAGGAGGATGTTGAACTCAAGATATGATGAAGGCCTTAATGAAGGCAGTGACAAGGATATAGTGACAGTGTGTTAGAGGAAAAGAAGGCTTGGGACAACTTTAAGGCCTCCTTGACATCGCTGCAGTGGACAAGATATAAAGAAGGTACAAGGAAGCCAGGAAGACTGATGTCTTTGGGTATGTTTATCTAGTTTGTCTGTAGGATATCTGAGGTATATTAGCCAGAAAGTAAGTGAATATGTGAGTGTAGAGCTCAGCAATAAAGATGTGAATTGAAGCCCCACAACATGAGTTCACCCAAGAAGACCATGTACCGTGAACAGAGATACAAGGACAGGCGGCTGAAGAACCTTTCCACTGTGGGCAAAGAAGAACCTGAAAAGAAGACTGAGAAACAGCCAGAAAGATAGGAAGGTGAGCTGCTCTAGAAAAAAAGAAGTCAGTGGGGTGAAGTATAACAGAAAGAACAAGAAGTATGAAGAATAGGAAGAGTCCATTCAATTTGGTGTTTGGTTAATTGATAACTGGTTAAGAGCAATTTCATTGAAACAGTGGACCTAAGAACTAGATTGCAGTGGATTAAACAGCAAGCATATGGGCAGCATTCATAGACTACTGTTACGGAGGAAAGGGGAAAGGAGCAAGAGTAGTAGGTGGAAACAGGAAGAATTTAGGATATTTTAGCTTAAGAAAACAAAATAGAAAATACCATACACACTGAGTCACTGAGAGAATGGGATCTTGACCCCTGGTTGTGACTTAAGACACTACTGTAAGTGAAAAAAGAGAAGTGAGGGTAGGTGTATTCAATCACTTAATCATTTGTTGAACACGTATAGCTTGCCAGGAACTGGAAGTGCATGGATAAAAGAAAATAACCCACTAGTCCTTAAGGAATTTGGTCTAGTAGGGAAGACAAATGTGGACCAACAATTATAAAACAGCTATGTAAGATTTTGTGGTGCGCAAGCGGAGTTAAGTGAGCAACCGTGACTGAATGGGTCAGAGAAGCTTCAGGAGACGCCAGTATTGGGTCCAGGTTGGGTGGGGATTCTCTAATCCCGGGGCAGGGGGGATGTCACCGGTGTGTCAAGGTAAATTCAGGTGGAAATTTACATGTGGCGGTTATAATACCTACAAGGACTGGGTAAAAAGGACTGTAAAGCACCCAGGCATATCTAACTGAGAACACCTTGGATGATAGCACAAAGGCAAAGGAGAAAGGAAGACCCAGCGCCCCTACAGGAGTATGGGGCGGCAGTCCAGAGGTTGGTAGAGACACCTAGAGAAAGACTTCAAACGCAGCAGAGCGAGGTACCAGGTGAGCACAGTGAGGGTCAAATAAATAGTGCCTTATTGCGCCTCACCGTGGCCGGGGCGGGGAAGGGGCAAGCAAGCAATCGCTCCCGCGGAGGCTGAGCTGACCACTAAAAACAGAGCAAGGCAGGGGTGCAGCTCGCGGCTGGGGTGTCTGATGAGGGCCTGAAAGATACGGTGGCCTAGGAGGGTCCCTGGGCCAAGGCTTGAGGAAAAGGGCCCGGCCCACACCGCCCTCAGCTTCCGCGACAACTCAGCCTCCGAGCCTGTGCACACGACAGGCTACACGGAGAACCGCTCTCGACCGCCACAGGAATCAAAACAGCCCAAGCACGGCAACTACAACCTGTAGGAGAAAGAAGCGTCACTACCCGCAGCCACGTGAGATCCGAAACGCCCCGTGGGCCCGGCCTCCCCGGCCGGAAGTGAGGTGTTTGCTCCCTCCCCCTAGTCCCATATCTCGCGAGTCTTCGCGGGGACCTCCCTCTTGCATTTTGGCCATCAACATGGTAGGTTATTCTTTCCGTGCTTTCCTTTCACTGCTGTCGCAGGCCGTGATCACTACTCGCTGCGCACTCCAGCCACCTACCCTCGCTCTTAGCCTGGTCTTCCAGGTCGTGCATGGCGGGCCGCAGGATAGGGAGCCGGCGTGCGCCCGGATCTCTGGGCCGCGTGTTCGGCCCGGGATTCGGATCTCAGACATGCGGGCCAGGGGATCCGGGCGGCGCCCGGCCAGTGTGTAACCTCAGCTTTGCTGAATGAACCACAAGGCAGATTCTTGTTCTTCAGGCGTACGTTCCCCTCACAGTCCAGCATACTTCGCCCTGCCGCACCTTTTTAAGGACTTAATCACCAAGCATCTTTTTCCACGCAGCCATCCAGACTGAGGAAGACCCGGAAACTTAGGGGCCACGTGAGCCACGGCCATGGCCGTATCGGTAAGTGCAGGGTTCCATCCTGTTCGGCCTTGAGCTCTACCTGCCTGGTGCTTATCTAGATGAAGGTAGATAGCTTAGAAGTGGGTTAGTAAGATCTTTGTGCCGTCGGGTGGGGTTGAGTCTGACCTTTTTTTCCTTGAGAATCCTCCAATTGAGGAGATGAAAATTGACCAGGGCACAGTATTGGTTGAAGCAAGGCGGGAGGTACTGTGATAATGCTGCAAAGATACGTTTAAGACGAGGTCTTGGAGGAACAGCAACGCTGAAAGAAGTATTGTAGACTGTGACAGCATAAGCAAAGGCACAGACATGGGGGAATGCTTTCGCGAGAAGTATTGGGCCGGGGAGGGCTGTTAGCTATGTAGCTTTGTAATCCTGCAGGCAAGCACAGGAAGCACCCGGGAGGCCGAGGTAATGCTGGTGGCTTGCATCATCACAGGATCAACTTCGACAAATAGTGAGTGCTTCTTGGACTATTTAACTGATAGTTTTGGGGCTGGCTCTGAACATTTTGAATGAAAAACAAAACCTTCCATTTGGGCTCTTACCAAGTTAACACTTGATGTGAATAGAGAAAATTTGTCATCGAGGCTAGAGTCACGCTTGGGTATCAGCTATTGCCTTAGTGTGCTAGAGTCCTCGAAGAGCAATTGCTGGCCTTATTCACTGACTGTGGCCCCCCTATGGCATAGTCAGTCACCAGGTTAGTGACAATGCACCAGACCTGTACAACTGTTAGGTTCACTTATGCCCACAGTTTAGGGGACGGTATTTTAACTATGTGTTTAGAAGATCTCTATTATTCAGTGACTTAACCTGGTTCCATGAAATAAGGCTACTCTTTTCCTCCTGAAAGTCTATGGTGGGCTTTTAATAGATTTGATTTATTCAACAAATAAATGGAGCAGAGTACTGTATGTTGTGTCACGGTTCTGCACCAGTTAGCAGTTGACACTAATTGGGGAGATGGACTGTATAGCTGCTTACTTGGAGTGAGGTTATGAGAGGTTTGACTTCTCTTTCCAGTCACCCAGGCTACTTTGGGAAAGTTGGTATGAGGCATTTCCACTTAAAGAGGAACCAGAGCTTCTGCCCCACTGTCAACCTTGACAAACTGTGGACCTTGGTCAGTGAGCAGACACGGGTAAATGCTGCGAAAAGCAAAACCGGAGTCGCTCCCATCATTGATGTGGTGCGATCGGTGAGTGAATGAATATTTTTGCCTTTGTGTGGGTCCTTACCTCTATACCCAGTTCCCTATTAGACGTTCTACCCCTTGGTAAAATTTCCAGAGGTAATTCACTGACCAAAGCTGAACTCTCATTCGGTTGTGATTCAATGAAATATTTGACAAGTGATCCCTTTCACTTTTAATTCTTTCAGGTACTTCATTTTTACTTGAATGTTTTTCCAACCAGTAATCTTTTTTTTGCTGTTACTGACCTGGTTTGTGCAGGTTTGCATTTGTCACCTGAGCTATCAGCTAGCTCTGGTCTGTTTTACACAGATCTGTGTTAGGCACAGCTGTTGACCCACTTCCTGTTCCCTACAGAATAAAGTCCTAATATCTTTGATATTTCAGGCCCTACATTATCTGAAGAGGATCCTCCTCTTTCCTCCAACTCAAAAACCACCCAAGCAATTTTTTTTTTTTTTCTCATCATTTGGAGTTCCGGTCCTTGTATCTATTTAACCTCCCATGATACAGAAGTAGCCTAAACCCTGAGGGGAGTGCCATTTTAAAGTATTAAATTCCCCTTCCCAACCTATTTAACATCCCTTCCGCAATTTTGATGGTTAAGACTTGGAGCATTGCTGGAAATGTGGTTTTTGTTTTTTCCTTCTTAGATGGTCATTGTGTATGGAGGAGTGGGGGGTTGTGTTTTGCCCGAGACTAGAGTCACATCCTGACAGCTGTTGTCCTGGTGTGCTAGAGTTCTCGGAGAGAATCTGCTGGTCTTGATTCACTGACGAGGGCAGTTGGTGCCCCCTGTTAGTGCCCAGATCAGAAACACACCTTCGCCAGCTCCCTGATGGAATGGGTTGTCCGGCATCTTTCCTCATACCTGTTAGGGCGTTGATGCCTGCTATGGTGTGCTGTAACCCTTTTCTCTCTTCTAGGGCTACTACAAAGTTCTGGGGAAGGGAAAGCTCCCAAAGCAGCCTGTCATTGTGAAGGCCAAATTCTTCAGCAGAAGAGCCGAAGAGAAGATTAAAAGTGTTGGTGGGGCCTGTGTGCTGGTAGCTTGAAGCCACATGGAGGGGAGTTCATTAAATTTTCACAAGTGCTTTTCTCTTCTGGTCTGAGTGTAGGTTCTTTGGCACCTCTACCTGTGTCAGAAACCTGCCTAACAAGCTTAGGAGTTTAAGGTATAAAGACTGGGGGCTCCTCTGCCAATCCCCCTGAGAAAGAGTGTGCAAGAGATAGCACCAACACTTTAGAGGCCTTGGTCTATTACCTAACTTGAACTTTTCATTTATAAAGTGAAAATAATAGCTGTTGGGGTGTGTGTGTGTGTAGATAAATGTAAAATAGTTGAAAGGCCTGTTTGCATTGTGTACTCTGAATTAAATTGAGTGGAAGAATGTGCCCTTAACTGTTCCATGGGGCTCCAAAGGGGATGATTCTGTTTTGATGGGGCATGGTCTTTCCAGGAAGTGGATGGGTCATGTCCTAAAAAGGGGACAGAGTGATAAGATTGAGTTGATTCTTCTGGATGTAATTCCTAAACCTACAGTTTTTCCACCTGGCTCCCTCATCTTGGACTTAATAGATTAACTATTCTAGTCATAACCAAAATCTTTAGATGTGTCCCAGCAATCTGAATTTCAAACTGGTTTGGATTATAGAAAGCAGTTGTCAGGAAGCTTGATGTTCAAAGAAATTTATCATGAAATGCTATCAGTTTTCTAGTCTTTATATAGTAGAGACATCTGAGATATCCTAAAGGCCAGTAACTAGGTATCTCCTATAAAAAACTGATGACCAATGCTTGTGTGCAGACAGGACCCTCATTGATCCCAGGTGTAAATTATTATTTGCTACAGTTTTAAGAGGTCTTTTCAAAGACTTTGGAATTTTGATCCAATATAAAGCATGGAGTCTAGAATCCTGGGCAAACAAACAATTAACATAGTACTGAAACCTACTAAAACTCAGCTACTGGGTTTGGTTTGGTGGAGCGTTGTTTCTTTTAGTGCTCTCTGGGTTCATGTTGGCTGGGAACTGGGTTTCTGTGGGACAAATCTGTCAGGACAACCTTAAATGATATTGGTTACCATATATAAGGAAGCATGGAGTAGGGTGAACAGTGTCTGAGAGTCAGAGTCTGAAATTTAGACCCAGACCTAACAGCTGTGTGACTTAGTCCAATTTTCTTACCTTTAAAATTTAGGTGAAGCCACCTACTTGAGGATCATGAGGATTAACTAAAATGGAAAACATTCATTAAGCCTTTTTGACTCTTAGTAATCATTATGTAAGTTAATTATGGGAGCAGACAAGTCACTTAACCTTGGTGTGAATCCCTTAATGGGAAAGTGGTCCAAGCAGAGGGAAGACCAAACATGCATTTAGGAAACCAGTTTGTAAAGGTTAGACCAAGTGACTTGTTATCTGGGAGATGAACCTGGAGAAGCTCTAGTTTAGGGACTAGGCTACAGTGGAAGAATGGAGGCCAGGACCCAGAAAAGGAGGATTCAGAAGACAAAATGGGCAGCTTGGTTACCTAATTGGACTGACCACAAAATGGTTACACCTGGAATAGTGAGGTTTAAGGGAAGGAAGATGACCACTAGTCCCTTAATGGTCAGCTTCAATCCCAGGAAATTGGTTGTTGGCATCCTGTGGTAACTGGAGAAACGGAATGGAATGATACTTATCCCAATCCTATACAGAGGTGCGATGGTAATCTACCATTTCTTGGCCTGGGATGAGCAGCTATTGACCTAGCTTGCATACTCATTATCTACAACTGACAGCTGGAAAGAGTCTGATCCCTCTCCAGGCAAACAGGTTTTGATTTTAGGTTTGCGTGTCAATCCTCAATTAACGTTCTTTAGGCATATGCTCATATTGCCACTCCTTAGGGGCCACTAAGTGCACACAGGATTAATGACATCCCCCCATATACGGGCGTCAGCCTCATCAGATGCCGTAACTAGCCTTCAGCCTTTTGCTCATATATCTGAAAGAAGCACGTTGACAACTCAATTTTCTAAGCTAGAATTCTACGGATATTACTGGTCTAATATATGCTTTGTTTTCATATAAACCCCGGAGCTGCAGCTGTAACTTAAAATGTATGGTAATTGCCTGCCACGTATTTGGCAAAATGAGTTGTTTGATTTAAGTTTTTAATTCAGATGTATTTCTGTTCGATGGCTAGCCCGAGAGCAGGCAGCCCTTGGGACGAAAACAAACATGTGGCGCGCACCACCGGGGTAAGACGTGCGGTCCCTGCACGCTCTAGAAGGCAGGAAGCTACGGGGTTTTGGCCGCCGGAGCCCTGCGGAGCTTGGGCCTTCCGCAGCTACTTTCATTGTTTTAGACCGCTCAACCTCACGGCTACCTAAGACACTGACCATAGCTCAGCTAGCCTCCGCCCCGAACGCCGTTTCCGAAGTGAGGTTCTGGTTCCGGGGTCACTTTGACCTCCGCCGCACGACCGGAAGCGGGGCGGCCATTTCCGGCAGTGGCGGGGCGGGCCCGCGTCGCGAGGCGTACTAGAGGCGGGAGGTTTAATTGCGGCCTCGGCCCCAGGACGGCTGTGGCCGCTTTTAGAGCGGAAGTCTCCACCGCTGCCGCACACTTACAATCCGGCTTCAGCTGCGCTTAACAGACGGGAATTTCCAAACCTGTCGGAATTAACTAAGTTGTCAAAAAGATAATGAGCGCCAACTATGTTCAAGGTACGTACCTTGGGCTAAAAAACACACAAAACTTCTGCACACACATTAAATGTTGTGGAAGAAAATGAAACAGGATTTCCGGTGAGGGAGAAATGCATATTACTATCATATTAAAAAGTAATATAAATGGACGCAAAGTAACTAAATTTCCGTTAACTTGCAAGTGCTGAAAATAATTATTTTCTCGTTCTAGAGTTTAATGATTTTTGAATTTATACCCACCCTACTTCCATAAATGTAAGATGATTTGGAATGCATAACGCCACATTGTATGGCTCTAGAAACTTGTGTACCACCCCTAGTGAGAATATATATAGGTCAAAGTATGTGCTTCATTCATGGCTCTTATTTTACTGCCCAATTTCTGTTTTACATTTATTCCTTTTTAAGATGTTTTATTTATTTATTTATTTTTACCCTGTTATGTATCGTTTAGAAATGTAATTTGGGGTATAAGGTAGGTTTCAAGCCCGCGTATGAACTATATTATTTTTAACGAAAATTTTACTGAGCTGTGAAAGCAATTAGAATGATTTTCTTGGGTCCTAATTACACAGGCCATCAGTGTGAACTAAATTGGAGTAATAATGCTTTCCAAGGGCACTCCTTCAAAATACTGCCTTTTAATAGCCCAGACTCCTCATTTTGACACTATAGTTTACCCAAACATGATTACTTACTGAAAAGAGCATTTAAAAAGATTTAATGGGGCGGCCAGGCCTGCTTTAAAAGTTACCAGACTGATTACAGGAGAAAATCCAGGGCTGTTCTTAACTCCAGAATATATGAGGGCTGACACCCCATAGGCACTGGGACTTCTGATAGAACAACAGCATTGCCTTGCCCCGGGATTGTCAGGAATGCAACGTTAAAGGATATTTGATCTCAAAGAGGCAATACCATCCTGGGCAGGGAGTGGGGAGTCCATAACCCTGGAGGGGAAGCAACTAGGAATGCTACCTGTCCTGCAGTGTCTGGGTTGATTCTTAAAGAAAAACCTACCTTAGAATCTAACTTCACTTACAAGTATTCAGTAAGTTTTGATGGTTTTTTTAAAAATCAGTTTTCATATACTTCTCAGTTTTCCAGGACTCCAAATACTATTTAAGCCAGGGGGAGCTCATACTGTTTTTTGTTCAGAATACTACCAAAATTTTTTCATTTTTCATAAAACTTACCAATGGTACTACCTATTCAATAGAATCTGAGTTTCTAATACAACACTTCTATCTGCCTGCACATGTAGCTATTGCAGTCCCAGTGATACTGTGTACAAGTGTGAACATCCAATCCACTGTATTTTATAGTACATTGTGCCCAGAGATCATGTGAAAGCAGAAGGTGGGAAGAAGCCCTGAACACTTTTTGTCAACCCCAAACCAGGCCTCCGGAACATACCCACCTCTGCCATCCGTATAAGACTTCTGCACCCATAGCAGTCACTGGGCCCTTGCAGCCCTATTGTAAACCACTGTGTGCCAGTATCAGTTTTCTGAATTGGAGTGAGAGCTGTGGCCATAGGAGGAGGCAGAAATCCCTAGGGTTAATCTTAGGTTTTTTAAGATTTTAAAGATGCATAAACATTTCTAATTCCCACACCACCAAAAAAAAAAAAAAAAAGAATTTACACCTACATATCTTGTGACCTGATCACATCTTGAGGGTTCTTTGAAGTCACATTTAAAAAGAGAGGGAGAGAAAAGAAGAAAAATAGCACATTTTGGGAACTGCATTATTACTTTATTTAGGAATCCACTTCTATGATTGTCATGAAGCCCAGGCTGCGTTCACAGTGACACATTCTGGAGGCAACTATACCCCACTTCGGACTTTCTGGTTATAACCACCGTCTTCTCTCCCTACGTCAACCCCTGCCTTCCTATTCCTTCCTGGAAGATGCCAAGGCCATCTATGGAGTAGGCTTTTCAAAGGAGAAAACAAGCCTCTGCTTTATGAGGCAGATAGCAACACCAAACCATGGACAGGTTGGGATCTGCATCGGCCTCAAAGGAGATGTAGAGAAAGAGGAAAGGGGACTGCGGATGGGACTATCTTCTGTGTAAGTAGGCTAGGGTGGAAAGATAGGAAAACCTTATAGTTCAAGTCCTGCCAGACCCAAACCCAATACTAATGAGCAGAGCTTTGCTTAATACCTCATCGTGGGAATTTTCAGGGTCTGTGCTCTGCAAAGACCTTGGGTAGGAAGAAAGCCTAAGCCACCCATATTCCCCACCCTGCTTCCCTTTCTCCTTGCTCCTCCATGGAAGGTAGTAAACTTTCCATATTCAGTCCTAGGGTTCCAACAGAAATAACTAGTCACAGAGTGGCATGGAAGAGCCCTAGGCTCTCAGCAGACCTATCAGCAAGCCCTGGGTAGGTTTCAGCTGGGTTTCATTCCACCAATGTCAGGATACTCAATGATGTCTTAAGGGCTTCATACTGAATAGGAAAATGTTAAGATTCTCCTAACAGTGGAGTGAAAGGGCAATGAGGAAGAACTTTTCGTGACTGGACACAGTGACGTAGAGTCTGAACAATTGGCTATTAGGGAAGCTGAACCAGAACAATGATTAGGTATTTCTATAAGACTAGCCATACAACTCAGACCACAGAACCCAAATTCTGAAGCTAAACTCAATCAAGTACTCAATTCCCTGCATGATGGTGTTTCACTCCTGACTGGCCTACCTCAGCCCATCCCCCAGGAGAGGAAGCTCTAGATAATGAAGCCAAGGAACACATGGGGCTCTGGGCCCAAACAACTGTACACTGTTTATTGAGAACACCCGTAGATGGTGGGAAGGAGGGATGCCCTGTACCGCATCATGGCTGCCACGAATGGGAGCCGGGCCCGAGAGCACTGGCAGAGCTGGGGGTGGGCTTCCCACAACTCCTCACTGACCATCACCAAGGTGGGAGGAACAAGAGAAGGCCAGGCCCAAGAGCCTGGTATCAAGCTGCAAATGGGGACTGATTGACCTTTGCATTTCAAAAACAGAGGGTTAGGGGAGGGGGACAACGAGGAAAAAATAGAAACTCTAAAAAAAAAAAGATTTTTAAAAAAATAGTCCCCCTGTACATAACAAGACAGCATCTGCTCTCCATGGCCCAAGACTGGCAGCAGGGGCCTCAGGCAGGCAGGCCGGGAGCCTCTAGGGGAAGATCAGTGGTTTGGCTGAGACAGTCAGCTGCACATAATTGGCCAGTCACCAGCACCCGGCAAAACTTCATCCATGCTCGGGCAGGGCAGGAAAGCACCCAGCCCCTTGGGAATATACAAATATTTACCAGATTCTCTTTGCATGTTACAAAAACAGATAAGAAAGCTTACAGCAGATTATTTACAAACAACATCTGGGATATCATGAAGGCAGAGGTGGGCTGGCTTGGAGGGTGGGGTCTGTGGGGGCACAGCAGCCACAGCAGCCCAGAGGGTCCCAGGCTGGCCCCCTCCCCAGGCTCCAGGCTCTGCAAGGCACTGGACTCTGTTACTGGAAAAGGGGCTTTTAATTCTTCTTATGGAGGAACTTCATTTTGTTACCTGTGGGCCAGAAAGGGCAAGAATGAGAATATTTCAATATCATCTCTTCTAACAGCCCTAACCCTCTCAGTTGGAGAGAAAGGATTTGAAAGACTGGATTAGAGCTATGATAGATCTGATCCATGGTAGGGAAAACACTCTGGAGCTTAATGAGGGCACTAGTATTAATCACTGTTTGGCTCATGGCAAGCATTTAACTTCTTTGGCCTCAATTTCCCTTTAAACTGAGACATCCTATACTCTAACTGGCTGAGATCTTTGAAAAGAGTGAAGGTTTTCAGAGAGGGGCACTCTGACACTGCTCGTTTTGTGCCCTCAGGGCCTAGAGGAAAGCTCTCTGGTCCTAGTAGCCCTCCTGCTCACTCAGGAAGCAGTGCACCCAGAGGACCTGACTCAGGCAAGGATCTGTGGTATCTCTTAGTTCTGCAGTTTGGTAAATACTGTGCTAAATGCCCTTGGAGCACTGGGCTGGGAATCTTGCCTTCACCAAGGGATCTCTTCCTGTTCTGTCTACAGCCCCACTATAAATACCGATTGGCACTGGTTCAGAGCAGTTTGGAGTACAGCTCCCTCGCCCCTTCCTTGGTTGGTGAACATCTATCTCACCAGTGACAGGGCTACTTACCTAAACCTCGGAGAAACTTATTCATTCCACTCTGCTCAGTATCTGGAAGTTCCTCTAAATACTGTTCTACTCGCTGCTCAAAGAGGCCTGGGGAAGAGGAGAAACAGGAGCAGGAAGAACAGTCATTGGAAGAAGGGAAGAGGAGGCCTACTGAAGGGGGACCATGGGGCACAGATCCCAAAAAGGGAAAAACCAGGGGTCTGCAATTATAACTTACAGGAGCATCTTAGAATTCAGACTGTCTCATCAAAGCTGTCATTAATGACACCTCACTGGTGTTCACTGCTCGTAGCAAGAGGCCCTGGATACCTTGCTTCTTAGGGACACACCCCTGTGCTACATTATGGCAAGGATGCTACTCCTCATTTCCAAGCTGCCCCTGGGTAGACCCCTTCTCTAGTTCCGTTGAGACCACCCTACCATGTGGTTTCAAAAAGGTTCATCAGACTAATGGAAAAACATTAGTGGACAGAATAATAACTCTGATGCTAGAAAGAAAAATCCTGATGAGGTGAAAAAGCCCTAGAGTGAGCAGAGCTGATGAAATTACGAGATAAGGTGCCCTGGTCTGAACACATTCTGCCAGCCACCTAAGACAGACAGCTAGCTCAATTCTCTTCAAGGGCCTTCTCAACCCTGGATTCTCAGCAGCCCCCGCCCCACCACCACCATCAAAAAACTGCTCTGTGGAGTCTCTTTCCCTGAATAAGAAGGGTGTTTGAGGAGGGGATGGGCAACCAACAGCACGCTGCTCTTGGAGACGAGCCCCACTCCCCAGCCACAGGGCTGCAGCCTGTGCACAGCCTTGCGCGGGCATGTGCTGGGGCCAGAGGAGAAGAACGCTCCCTTGAAAGTTTCTATCAGAAGAAAAGGGATGTTGGGAGGCCTGGTCCTGGCCAATGCCCAGGAGCTTCATCACAGAGCCTAGTTATGCAGCCCTGCTGGTGGCAGAGAAGTTATTAGAGAAGACGGTCCACTGCCCCCAGACCCGAGCTCTTCTACCCTTACCCTTTGCCCTACACTTTCTTAGCTCCCTGTCTTGGATGAAGCCAGCAAACATCTGAGACTCCATAAAAACTTCGAGAAAACGGCGGATGCTCTTGGAGGCCACAGATTTGCGGAAGGCTTCTCGCTGAAAGGCCCTCTCCCCCTTCTCACTCTGGGTCAGGAAGAGGGAGTAGTGCCCAACAGTCTCCACAAAGAACCGGATAAACACCTCCGACACCAGCCCATTGAGGGTATTACATTCTGGAAGAGAAAAGAAAATCTTTGAGGTTCAGGTCAAGAGCCTGCCATCTCCAACCTCCAGCCTCCAACCTCCAGCCTCCAGCCTCCACCCTCCACCTCCAGCTGGTGGTGTCTCTCCCCAATGAAATTCCCAGCCAGAACCACCTGTCTGTTCTTGAAACTATCTCCTGTGCTCCTGGGCTTATAACTTGCCCACAGGCCAACTGTGGAAACTGCTATGAACATGGAAGCCAGAAGATACTTGCTCGATGAACGAGAGTGGAAATCAAGAGACCAGAGAACCCCTTTCCCCACATCCCTCACCCTCGTGGTTTTCCCAGCTTCATGGAAGAGAAAATTCCCTCCATCTCCTTCAATGGCTAGAGGCCAAGGCCTGAGAGGGAGGAATAACCACTTTCCTGTCAGCAAGAAGAGTCTTTATAGCTGTCACATGTCTTTGGGTTTTCTTTCCCAAGCCTCCTGAGCTAGAGAAGAATAGAGGGAGAGGGTAGCTTTGTAGCCTGGGTTGCCTGAGAAGCATCCCCAATTCTGTTATGTTCCTGAGCTCCCTCTGATAATACCACAATACTTCTCCCCTCTCAGACCCAGTCAAGCCATAACTCCCTGAACCCCACTGGTGGTGGGGTAGAGAATTCCAGACTTGAGTTAGATCAAGGTACTACAATTGGAACCTCATCAGCCAGCAGGGTCTGGTGCATAGAAATAGGGCCCTAGCCCTGAGGCCCAGACCCAGAGCAGAGGGAGTCGGGCCAGAGCTCATGGTGCCACAGCAGTCTCACTCACCATCATCGGAGTCGCTGTCAGAGTCCTGGGAGATTAGCTCGTTCTTCCTCTCTAGAGCCTGCTCCAGAGCCGCCTGTAACTTCCTCGGTAACAAAGTATCCTCATCATCCATCTGCAGGAGAAAGAAAATACAATCACAGCCAACACTGACTGAGCATTTACTATGCGCTTAACTTCACAATCTCATTTAATCCTCTTGAAAACCCTGATACTATTTATCAACTTCATTTTAAGATGAGAAGTTGAGGCACAGAGAGGTTAAGACACTTATCCAAGGCCACACAGATAAAAAGTGGTGGAGAAAGTGGCATTCACAGGACCAGCTAAGGCCCCTACCCTGGCACCCTGAAATCTCCCCAATTACTCCATCTTCAGCCCCAGGTGGGAAGTGCAGCTGGTTTAGGGTGGGGAGATTGTGGCCCATCTTGTGTCAGGTATGAGGTTAGGCTATCAGTCCTGTCTCTGCATTCTGGTTCAGTGTCCATACCTTGATGCCTTATACCCAGGAGGCACAGCTCTGTAAAGGCTGTGTAACAGACTGGACACTCCCAGAGGGTACGGCATTGGGTTGTGCTCTTTATAGAGAGCCAGCAGGATTTCCATGACTAACAGAGGCTTTTTGAGGTTGACAACAATTGCAAACCTCTACATTCCATGGCATTGTATGCATCCTGTGTAATTAATCCCCCAGTAGCATTTCAAGACAGGTGTTATCACCATGCCTGGTTTAGAGATGAGAACTCTGGCTCAGAGAGGCCTGTCAAAGATCATGTGGCTTGAGGATGGCAGAGTCCAGAGGCCAAGTCTTTAGACTTCCAGGCCCTGTTCTTTGCACTCCCACACCGCCTTTTAGAAGCTAATGATGCTAACCAGAAAGGCAGACAGTGCTGAGGCCAAGACTTTCCAGATCAGCTTCTCCCACCCTTGTCTCTCTGGTGACTATGGAACCCCGAGAGCTGGACGAGCAGGCTGGGGAGGCTGAGCCGTGTGCATGCCAGTGTCAGCTTCTCCGGAGTCTGCACCCCAGGGCAGGTCACGTTCGAGCCATGTCCTGCTCTTACCTGTCGGATGAATCGGTCAGATCCCAGATTCACCATCAGTGCCTGAGAAAAAGAATCATCAGCAACAGCGGTTCAGGGTATGAATCCCTGCAATGCCCTCCCCAGGCCTCCAGCCCCCCCCCCCCCCCCCCCCCAGATTCCCAGGGTCAGATAACAGGAGTAACTCCAGCTGGGTACAGCCCACCCAGGGAGAAAGGATAAGAGCTGGGCAGAGAGGCCCAGAGGTCACAAATGAGAAGACCACCCCCCAACCCTCTCCCTTCCCTCCTGAGGGTTTCTGTTCCTTCTGTCCCTTCTTTCTTCACCCTCCCCCAAGTTGGTTCCCAGGTGGCCCACCTCCTCCACAGGCAGCTCTTTCAGTTTGGGAAGGGAGCTGGAGAGCAGGCCCACCAGGAAGGGGGTGGGGCAGCAGACGATGTCAATCATGGAGGCAGGGAGGACAGGAATGAAGGTGTGCTGCCAGGAGAAGGGGTAGAGCAAGGCCACCACCGCATGGGAGCAGCTGGATAGGGTGCTGGTGGACGGAGAGAACATGCCTGAGCCCAGGCCCAGCACCTTCAAGGAAGGGGGTTAGAGCCTGCTGGGGCTCAGAACATCTATTTATGTTAAACTTCCCAGTATAACAAAAATAAATGCTAATGTGGCCCAGGCCTGGGTCTGACCCTGCAGGCCAGTGAAGCCCCCACGTTCTCCCCAAGTCAGGGCCCCGAGGACGTTGGTACTACCCTCTTTGGTGACTATCTAGAAACAGCCAGGAAGGTATGTAGCAATGCCTGACCACACAAAGGACTCACACACCCTCACCCCCAAAAAGGACCACCCAAATGCACAAGCAGGCTTGACTAGGGCAGGAGAATTGTCTCAGGCCAGGGAGTACAAAGGTAAAATGAGTAAGAGCTGAACACAAGTTCCTGGAGTATAAAAGCTGGGAGGCCCTAAAAAGGTCTTCTCATCGATTCCACAAGCACAGCTGGGGCAACCGATCCCCAGGGACATTTCAGTCGTACATGGCAGAACTACAACACAATCAGACTTCCTGTCTCCCAGCCCAGTATTACTTCTCCTGCTCTGCCTTCTATTCATTCCTTCCTCTCCTGGACTGGAAAAAGCTGTCTGAGGACCACTGCATGAGGTGAGGGGCTGGCACCATTCTTACCACCTTTCCTCTCAGGCTCCAAAAATCAGCCACAGGTCTCAGCAGGGTCACACCTCTCTTGGCCTAGAGGGGGCTCCAGGCCTCTACACCCAGGTGCATTACAGGGCTGGCCATCTGAGCAGAATGGCCAATGGGAGCAGAGGAAAATATCTAGGATGCTAGCTAGAAGGCACGAAAGTGAGTGCACACTCCCCAGGTGTGTTGAGGGCTAATGAAAGGCACCAGTTAACACAGAAGACACACCTGGCTCAATGGTCCATCTGTCAGGAGCAAAGGCAAAGGCCCTACCCTAGGGACCATATTATTGCTGAGGGGACAGAGGAGGATGGCCAAGATCACTTTCAAGCTTGACTTTCCCACCCTGCCCTCCACACTGTTGGCCCCATCTATTAGCCATAAAAGTCCAGTCTCTACTTGATCAGCTCCAGCAGTGACTCTTGCCCTCTCACAACGAATGAATGCCCCAGCAGTCAGGGAGCATGGTTCTAATCCACGGCAGAAACAATCCCTCTCTTCTAGAAGGATCTCTGGATGTTCACGAGTATTTTGTCAGCTAGTGCCTTGCTTGGCTGCCCCACCACCTTATGGACACCTATCATACTTGAGGCAGAGACACAGGTGTATTGGCCCTGACAGTCCTTCCCCTGGGGACAGCAGCTCCCCACACCCCAAGAAGAACCATCTGAAAAAGATCTGGGAAAGGTTGTCTCAGGGCCTAGGGACACACTGATCTGCACCATTTTCTCCAATGGGGCTTGGAAGGCAGAAGGCTTTGTATACCTCCTAGATCTGATGGCTGTAGAGCCTGTGTATGCACATACATGTACACATATCGCAGACATCAGAACCAAATCAGAGAGACAAAGGACTTGTGGAAAACCTAAAACGTGAGCAACAAAGAATGAGCTGACCACACTGAGCCCTGACCACAGTCAAGGCCTGTGTGCCACCACAGGGTTCCCTACCCTGTCCATCTTAGGTCAGAGGCAGACCAGGGGCAGGAGGGTATCTTTTCTAAGATCCAAGGCTGGCAGAACTTGAATGCCGAACCAGGCCAAGAACAGGGCCCTGGGGCATTTTCCTCCCAGACCGGTCCTGGAATGTGCTCAGAGGCAGCTGCAGTCACAGGAAACAATAGCTGTATTCATAGCCCTTCTGGAGCTGGGCTAAGGGTGGGGGTGGCAAAGAGAAGACTCTGCCCCAGTGAGGAAATGGAACCTTCAGGAAAAGAAGCCTCAGGGTCCAGGCTCTGTTAGGGGCACCAAGGTCTGACCAGGGCAGAGCCTCCCAGCTGGGCAGCTGGAGGTTTTGCTGGTGGACAATGAACGCGGAAGGCAGAGAGGCAGTAGGGCAGGCAGGGCCCTGTGGAACTGCTGCACCTGGCTAGTTCTAGCTGCTGGCTTGGTCCCTTCACGAGGGCCTGATGGGCCCACAAAATACATAGAGCTGTGGGCTAGTGACACACTGAGGCTGCGATGGGAAATGAGGGGAAATTTCCATCTAAACTTGGGATTTTCTGGAAAAGGCACAGCTTTGGTTTTTCCTCTTTCGTCCTCCTGGGCTGAAGCGGGGTCTGGGTTCCTGCCCCAGTGGCATAAGGGAGTCCTTTGCTCCTGCTCCCCTCGCCACCCCCTCATACACACGGACAAAAATGCCTCGGGGATCCTGGGCTTATTGGGGGACACACCAGACAGAGGATTTTTCCTTTCTGCCCCTCATATCAGCACCTGGCATGTGGTATGGTACATAGCAGGTAGCCGGTAGCTTAATAAGTACCCAAGTGAAATAATTCTACCACCTTACAGAAACCACTGCTTCCTGTGATGGGTTCTTTGACAAAAAAAGAAATAGACAAAGTGTTGCCAAGATCTCATCCTCTCCCTGCTTACCCCACCCCCCACAGGTACTCTCTGCTATGGTCTAAATGTTTGTGTCCTCCCAAATTCATATGTTGAAATCCTAACTGCCAGATATGACCTTAGGATGTGGGGCTTTGGAAGGCTCTTAGGTCATGAGAATGGAGCCCTCATAAATGCGATTAGTGTTCATACAACAGAGCCCCACAGAGCTCCCTTCCACCGTACAAGGACACAGGTAGAAGGCGCTGGCCATGAACCAGGAAGCGGGCCCTCATCAGGACACGACCATGCTGGTCCTTGATCTTGGACTTCCAGTCTCCAGGACTGTGAGAAATAAATTTCTGCTGTTTGTAAGCTACCCAGTCTGAAGAATTTTGTTATAGCAGCCCAAACACACTTCTTTTTTTTTTTTTGTAAATATTAGTTGCCTAGAGGAGCTTGGCTTCTTCTGGAACGCCTCATGCCCAGTGACACTTCTGCCCCCCTCCAATGGCCACAACCAGCTCTTGGCATCTGGAACTCCTCTAAAATCATAAATGCCCACACTTTGGACCAAGATTTGTGCCCCATTCAGCTCATTTCTTATTCTCCTCAACCAGCCTCCCTGCCTCCCTGCCACCTCCAGCTCCTGCACATCGTCTAGCTCCTAGTTTGACCGGCCAACATTCCTGCAGCCACTCTCTTCCCCACCTCGTCCTTCTCCACAAAACCTCATGTGCCTAGCCCTGGGGTCTCTGCAATCAACTGCCTTCTCCAGGTGGCCCCCTTGACCGGTCCCCTCAGTGGATGGCCTAGTGCTCCTTGTACCACTCCTACCTGAGGTCACTGTCCTGACCCCTTCCTCAGCGACTCTCGCTAGGGTTCATCACTCTTCAAACTCAGCGTCCCACAGAGATGGCCTTGCCTCCCCTCCAGTGGAAATGCAGCCATCAGCCAGAAATCTTACCTTCTTACTTTCCTCCACATAAACACACAGGGTGGGGCAAAAGTAGGTTTACAGTTGTTCGTATGGAAAATAATATAATAATTAATAAACACTAATACAAGAATGAACTCTGTGTCTGAAATACTCACAACTGTAAGCCTACTTTTCCCAACCCTGTATTTGCACCTGTACAACCTTGGCTGTTAGAAAAGAAGTGTCCCTCCTCTTCCTCAGGTCAAGTCCTCCATTGGGTCTTGATCCTGCCATCTTGTGTTCTTCCAAACACTGTCCTCTCAACCATCCTCTCTTCCTGGGTTTGCTAACCTTTCCCTCTCCATTTGATCTTAATCTCATCACACACACACACACACACACACACACACACACACACACACACACACAGGGGCTGGCACAGACTAGGGCTCGTAAATACATGTTGGATGGATTAATGGGTGTGCCTCCCCCCCACCCCCACCCCCTTCATCTTGCCCTACTGGGTCCTACCTGAGTTTCCCTCAGCTCCTTCATCTTGCCCTACTGGGCAAGATAAACTCCTACCTGAGTTTATCTGCCACAAAAATGACCCGGCGCTCCAGCAGCAGTGAGGCAAAGATTCGGATCAGCTGGCGCACACTGAGGCAGGTAAAAAGGCACTCAAAGTCCACATGCTCCAGCCGGGAATCCATGGGCCGCCGCAGCTCTAACACCTGCAGGAGAGCGATGGGGAAGGCAGGTCAAGGTTGGGCCAGGTGGATGCCACTCCCAGGTCCTCCACAAACTGACCGGATGCTGGTTTCCCCTCCCACCCTCTCTCTTCCAGGGTCCTTAATCGACCTCACTGTGCAGTAAGACACAGTCTCTTCCTCCCCTCAAACCATAGCTCTGCTCCCCATCAGACACCTACCCTGTGGGCAAGAGGGCTAACCCGGTTCATGGGGGAGGCTCCACCAGGAAGGAGCTGAGGAGCCATTCCTCAGGCTCTCAAGGAAGGGAGGAGGAGAGCCGAGCTCTTACGAGATTAGGAGGGCAAGGGAACAGCATAGTCTGATCTGTAGGGTTCTCCCCACCCTCTTGCCCATCTCCCCAAGCAAACATATTGGACCCCATGCTGACCAGAACCCACAATGGATGGCTGCGCCTTGGGCCAAAGGAAGAGCAACATCTCCGCACCCTAGGACTCCATTCTCATCCACCGCTGCAAAGGCAGGGCTAGTGTCCTTGTTGCCACGCGCGCTCCCTTTCTGGCTGTCCTGGCCCCCTCTCTCCCTATCAGCCTGTCTGATCCCTGTGCCAGGGACAAGAAAAACACAAGGAAAGGGCTGGCTGTTCTACACACAACCTTTCCAGGAAGCAGGACTTTCCTTATCAGGGCTGGACCTAGCAATCTTTCCTCCAAAGGGGTTGCAAGGCTGCTCCGAAGGTCAGTGCCACATGGGCACAGAGAGCCACTTCCCTGGGCACAGTTATGAGGGTGCAGGGTAGCAACTGGCCCTAGCAGTGTGAGCAGGCAGAACTGCTGACCTCAGGCCACACCAAAGTGCTGTCACTGGGGTTGTCCCATCTCACCCTTGGCCCCTCAGCGCATGTGCACAGCATGGAAGTGCAGCCCTCCTGAGAACAGGATGGAAACAAATTCCCTCCCAAAGCCCTATGGCATCCTATGGTATCAGAGCTCTCTTCAAGGAACTTTCACTCCCATATCATCTCATTTGCGCCTCGGGGTCTAAGCAAGTGAAGTTCTAACTCCCAGCTCATTCTTCACCTCTCTGGGCTCCAGAGAAGCAGCAAAATGGGCACAAGCCACCCTAACAATCTGTTTCTACTCCGTCTCTCCCACCGGATGCTGAACTCCCAGAGGACTGATGCTGGGTACACCAGAAATGCTCAGCTCATGTGGGCTGCAGGAGTCCCCTATCACAATTATACCAGGGACCTTTACACCCATCCTGCCTTTGCCAGAAGTCACAGTGAAGCGCCCCCAGAGGCAGATTTAATGGCAGGCGCACCGGGAGCGTGCCCTGCACCCCGACTTCTGAAGGGCCCCGCAAAACCCCAACTTCACACTTTTTTCTAATGACACCAAATTTGGTCTCATATGTGCAATTTTAATTACGTACAAGTTTACAATCGGCGGTAAAACCTGACAGTATGTCTATATTCGCTTATTTTCATTATTTCATTACTACGCTGCATACTCTACACATACTACGCTGCATAGCCCCCAGGCTGCTGTGCTACCTACCGTTCATCAGAGCAATAGGATCATATTTGCTACTTTGTACTTAAAAAGGTATTTTTATTTTCCTTGTCTCTCTCCCTCTTTTTTTAAGGAGCCTAATATTTTCTTCTGCACCCGGGGCCTCAACTAACTTTAATCCGCTTCTGCCCACCCTGCCTCCTGAGAACCTTCATGCCATCCCAGAGGCTCTGCTCTAAGGCATGCGCTCCGCACTCTTACTCCCTGAGGGGCTGGTAACCCTCCAGGGAGGGAGGATTTACCCAGGCAGCTCTGAGACCTGGGCCTCCTCTCATTCATCCCTACCCTCAGGAGCTCACAGTCCAGCAGGCCTGAAGGAGCCTAATCACAGCCCAGAAGATTGGAGTCAGAACAGAGAAAATGTATGACTAACATCTGCAGAGGGGGCTGAGAGGGCTTTGAGGACAGGTGCCAACCTCATGTGGAGCCCGGCGGGGCCAGAGCAGCAGCTTAGCACAAGATGCTTAACGTGGCTTGCCCAAGGGGAGAAGAACGGAAGTGTCTTCCAGGCAAAGAAAGCAGAGTTCAGGGACATGAAGCAATTCATGTCACAGTGATGAGAAAGGAGGTTGGTGAGGGGGCTGGGCCACATCTTGAGCAACTCCCAGGCATGCTGTTGGGGTCTTGGGGCAGAGTCAGCCGTCCCACCCCCAGACCAGTCATGAAGCCTACAGTCCCTCCAAACCAGGGTGTGGGGAAAGAGGCTGAGAGAAAGGCCTTCAGTGGTCTTCGCCACTCCCAGCAAACCCAATTCTCCTCTCCCATGATCTGCAGCAACTAAGTTATTTCTTCTTCGCTGTCCTAGAACCCAGCACCCATCTCTCAGTCTCAGAGGACGACCTTCTTTTTAATTTTGAGAAGAGATTCCAAACTCTACAACCATGGACCTTCCCTAGCATTCCACAAAGATGGGCCCTTCTCTCCTAACAGAAGCCAGCCGGTCCCTGGATCCCACCCACCTCCAGGGCCGCCTCAGTGACAGCAGGACAACGGCTTTACCCCTCCCTCCTGCTTCTTCCTTGGCGGGGCTGTTCCCACCGGCATCCAAGCAACCATCTTCACAAACTCTCCCCTGGCCCCACATTCCCTCCCAATGACTGTCCCCTTCCCTATTCACCCCCACAGCCAAGCCTCTTGAAAAATGTCTACAGAGGCTGTTTCCACTATCTCACCGCCTATCCATTCACTCTCAACTCGCACAGCTCAGGCTTCTGGGGGTCCCTGTCCCCACTCTTCTGAAATGCACTCTCCTGACCTCTTGGTGGGACCTGATCACTCCCTCCTTCCCGAGATGCCCCCTCCCCACCCCTCAGCTTCCCAGGCCCTGCCCTCTCCCGTATTCCTCCTCTCTTCTCCATCATCAGGGCCGGTACTCTCACTGCAGGACCCCTGAACGCTGGGCCCTCTCGTCTTCCCCATCTACATTCTGTCACCAAACCTCTTCTCGTGGGTGTCTCACAGGCATCTCACACGTAACATGTACAAAATCGGGCTCTTCCTCCTCACAACCTGCTCCTCCACAGGGGCTCCATTGGCTCACCCTGCTGCCCCAGCCGGGAAGCTGGGAGTCAGCCCTAAAATCTCCCTAAACGTATTCCCATCAAACTCAAAGTGCTCCTGAGCCTAATTCTAAAATGCATCTCAAATCCATCTACTTCTCTTCATCTTTTCCACCACACCTGAATCCAAGCAACTATCCTCCCTTGCCCACACTACTGCACCAGTATCCTAGCTAGTTTTCCTCTTTTCACTCCAGTCCATTATCTATATAACAGCTAGGTGAGATTTAAAAAACTTATCTTAGTTCCCATAACCCCTCTTTAGAGGAAATCCAAAATCCTTACCTTGGCCTCCCAGGCACACTGTGATTTGGCCTCTCCTCCCCACTCCCCCGGCCCCCAGCCCCCAGCCCACCACCCTTTCAACCACCTTGGCCTTTGTTCAGTTCCTTGACAAGCACACACATTTCCCCAACTTTTGCCTTTGCATGTGCTGTTCCCTCTTCCTGGAATAGCCTTCTCCCATGTACCCCCTTCTCCCTCAGTCTCCCTCCTCCCACTTCATTTAGCTGACTCTACTCACCTTAGGGCCCTGGTAAATGTCACTTACTCAGAGGAGGCTTTCCCTGGCTCCTAATCTAAAGCAGTTCCCTTGTTACAAATTCTCCCTCCTGTGCTTTCAGTTGGTACTTAGCACATTTAGGAATTATCTGCTTCCATGTAGAATTATTTACCTAATATCAGTCTCTCCCACTAGACTATGAATCCACAGGGACAGAGCCGTGCCCCTCTTTAACTTTATGACTCTGCCCCAAGGCCTGTCATGATCCCTGACTGCGAGGGAACACATAGCAACTATTTGATGAATGAATAAAAAGAGGGCAAGCGGTGTGCAGAGAGCTGGGCAGAGAGAACAGCAGCTCTGTTGTTCCCTTCTTCAGTCCGTATTTGTTGGGTGTACAGGCACAGGGAGCAAGGGTGGGGCCAGGCTCGGTGCCTCCCACAGACTGCAGCCTTGCTGGGCAGGCCTTGCTCCAGCCCCAGTCACTCGTCTGAGAAGAGACAGCAGAAATCCCTACCTCGTTGCCAGCGCCTGGCAGGAAAGTTTTCACTTTGATGGTCTTCCCTGGAGCGGGGAAGGGCGACTCCATGAGACTTCTCATGAAGGGATAAACCAGCGCAGCGGAGATCCCACGCCGCCGTTCCACCTCATCCAGGACCTGTGCCCACCATGAGCAGCCCCAAGAGCAAGGTGTCAGGGTGCTGCCCTTCCCCACCTCTGGGCAGAGAGAGGGCAGCTTGGCATCTGACCAACCTAGGCCAACAGCTGGGACACTAGAGGGCTGTCTTTCCAGGGCTCCCGCCCTCCCTTCCCGTTTCCCTTGGCACTCAGTGGCTGCTCTGCCCTCACCAGTCCTTGCCTCAGACGCCAAGAGCTGAGAAGCTGCACAAAGGAAATACCACTTGAGTTGGGTCCCTGGGCCCTTAGCTTCCCCAAGATGGTCTCTCCCCCTAAGAAATCGGTCTCTGCCCATGGCCTGGAGTGGCTGTGGCATTAGCAGACCCTGCTGATGCAGGAGCTGGAGAGCTGCCAGGCGGCTAGGTGAGGAGCTAGGCTGGGGAATCGGGAGGGAGCAGGGAGCTCGCGTGCACTTGCTCTTGCACCCTCCCTTTCTGTCGCCCTCTCACTCACACACACACAGGTGGCTTTCTCATCTAAGCTGGCGGCAGATACTCCTGTGGGAGCTGTCAGCTCGGGGGCGGGGGGAGGAAGGAAGCCACAGCCCTCTTACCTTGGAAAACAAGCCGAAGCAGCCAAGGCGGCTGATGACACAGTACACCTCTGGCAACCGGGGCCCTTTCCCACTTGGCTGGGCAGGGACGAGGAGGAGGAGGAGAAAGACACAGACACAAGGAATGCATGATTACTCCTTTTCCTTGGGAGCAGAGGACTAAGGACTACTCTTCTAGAGGAAGAAGACTCCCTCTCTAACCGTTTCTCAACCACACCCCAAAGGAGAGGCTGCTACTATTGGGGAGCAGGCTTCAGCCTCTAGTGGGCCTTCCAGCCCGAAGTGCCAGTTCCTGCAAAGCTCTTCACAGGCTTACCCGGCTCCCAGGAGGACACTGATGGGGGCAAAGAACAAGGCAGTTTGGCAGAGGCTACAGTATGACTTGTGAGTTTACATCTCTAAGGCTGAGACCCCCTAAGAATGCAATGGTAATGAGAGGACTTTGTGTACATTCTCAGCAGCAAGCCATGGATCTCCTGTCCCCCTAACAGGGGAAATTCTGCAAACCATTCCCTTACTCAGTTGCTCTTTTTTCCTTTCCTTGATCCATTCCCATTCTAGAAAGGCTAAATGATAATAGATAAGGGAAGCAAACTACTATTTACTAACTATTTACTAAAAGTTTATCAGCCCTGGCCGGGTAGCTAAGTGGGTTGGAGTTCATCCCAATACGCCAAGGTTGTGGGTTCGATCCCCGGTCAAGGCACATACAGGAATCAGCCAATGAATGCACGAATAAGTGGAACAACGAATCAATGCCCCACTCCCTAAAATCAATAATTAAAAAAAAATTAAATGTTTACCATATCTGAGTCCTGGGCTTCGTACATTACTGAAGTAAATTTGTGAGACAAGCACTATTATTATCCCCATGTCATAGATGAATAAACTGAGTTAAAAATATTAAGCTATTGCCCAAGATCATGTATCTAAAAGTCATAAAACCAGGAGTCTGTTTTGGCCTCTTATTTGCTGTTTTGCCTCTAAGGCATGCTGCTTTCTCACAGGAAGAAAGAGAAAAGGACACGGAGGCCCAAGACAGAGAGATGCCACTGAGCAGAGAACAAATAAAATAAGGGATTTAAAAGGTGGGCAGCTGGAAATGGGCACCGAGAGCTCCCCACATCTGCAGCGCACATGCAGGCCGAGGTGAGCCCACAGGAGTCCACTGCTCCAGCCAGGGGCAGGCAGGGCTCTGTGGCCGCCTCTTGCTCGGAAGCCTAAAGTGCCTGGCAAGGCCTGGCGGGGAGGGAGGAGAGCAGCAGGTGCTGGCCCCTCATGCAGGCTGCTAAGCAAACGCAGATGGGGCTATTTCAGTCTCCAAACCTGCTGGCCACACGTCACAGATCTAAGAGAAGGCAGAATCTGTTTTTGTCCATATTAGGGCTGAAACTCACTCCTCAATCTTTCCCTCTCCCCCGCCTCCCCTAAAGCCCCAAGTGATTAAATCAAGTATGTGGGATTTGGGTTAGAATCATTGTGTCCAATCTGCAGGAATGCCGAGCTAGTGCCAGCCCCCTTGGCAGGGACCCAGCCCAGGCCCTCTCTGAGCAGGCCAGGACAAACATGCTCTTCCCTGGGGGCAGCAGGCCCACTGCAAAGGAGCGGCTCTGCTCCATCTCTGCTCCTGCAAAGGGAGCCTCGGAAGGCTCCCCTCAGGCCCAGGTGAAGCTCGGGTGCGCTGGCCTCTGCCTCGCTCCCCACCTGCATCTGTGCTGCTGCACACTCCCACACCTCAGCCCCACTCACTGGGCATTCCCTATCCATGTATCACTTCTCCCCAGACTGCCCTTTGGGGTGATCCAGAGCCCCTGACTTTGTGTTCAAGGACTTGGGAGTCAATTCTGGCTCTGTCCCTCACTGGCTGTGTAACCTTGGGAAAATTATTCCACTCTAAGTCTCAGTTTCTTATTCTATAGAATGGACATAATACTACCTTATGGGCTATTATGACATATTTAAAGGATCTAGCCTGGAACATAATAGGTCTTAAATAACAGTATATTCCCTTTGCCTTCCCTTCTACATTTAAAATTCTACCTCCTCTGTTCTACTACCTGAAGTTCCTTAAGGGTAATACGATCCATGTCTAACACATCTTTATGTACCTTTAGTGTGCTGCCTGTCAATAGGGGTATGATGTGTGTTTCTGAATGAATGAATGATTGAATGGCCCCAAATCCTTCATTTGGGGTCCCTGCTACATGTTACCCTTGCTGAAGATCCCCCTCATCTGCCCCTAGACTGGTATCTAATAAGGCCTTCTCCCAGTAAGGCCTGGGAACCCTGAAACAGAGTCAACAGCACAAGCCCACAACACCCCTGGTGAGCTCCAGGGGGCAGTGTAACAGGGCTCTTGTACAGTTAACTGGATCTATGCTCCAGGACTGATGGGTAGGACTTCTCTCTCCACAACATAGCTTATATTTTCAAACGGTCCCTTTCTGCTGAGTTCAAGAATCCCATAGAAAAAGCATCTCTCCCAGAATCCCAGAGAAGGCACTGCTCTGCTGCTGCTCAGCCTCCAGCCCTACGAGACCATGGACAGAATGCCTCCCTACCTCAGGATGGCTAGAAATGGGGTTAGAAGAAGGTTCTGCTCCGCCCCAATCTGGTGCACACATACATACGACTGGAGTGACATGGTGCTACTATCTGGGAATTGACTCAGAGCTCAGAAGCCCAAGGCAAATGAAGGAAAAGAAAAAGTATAGGCAGGCTAAAAACTGACGGCAGCCCAGTAGAAGGTGACCCATTCTCTCCCCCCTTTACCCATAACCTTAGATCTCAGGGCCCCAGCAGAGGGCCCACTTTGAGTCCTGCCATCCCAGATGCCTCATCCATGAGAATGCGTGTGTGGGGGGGTGTGGGGGTGTGTACGTGTGTGTTGGGGTGGCCTCAGGGAGCAGAACATAGGATTCCATACAAGCTGAAGTGGAAGGAAGGCACACAAATATACAAACACTGGCCCAGTCCCTGAGGACAAAGGGCCCTACTCACCAGTAAGCGCCTGCAGTAGCCAAAGCGTCTGCTGCCATCCTCCCCAGTCAGCATGAAAGAAAAAGTCTCACTGGAACAGGGAGAGGTCTGGCGTCAGGGAAGCAGCAGAGGACCCAGGAGACAGCCCCCAAGAAGAAGGACTGCCATCCCAGGGAGGGGGTGAAGGGCCAGGTTGCTGTAGGAGAGGAGGTTGGGACTAGGGTGGGCCCCATTCAGTTGCCCACTGCTATGGAGTTAAAGAGGCTCTGCCCCCTTGCTCCCTCCAGCCAAGTCAGGACAGGCCTCACCTAGTATACTCTGACACAGGGAGCCAGTCCTTGGCGTCAGGGAAGCAAAACTGGGGAATGGCCTTGAGCCTCTCCTCCGCCTCACGCATCTGCTTGGTGGGTCGGTCCAGCTGCAGGGAAGAATCAGGGGGAACATAGATAAGGCATGGAACCTGGGGTGGAAGGGGGTGGCTGAGAAGCAGGTCTTCCCCTGAGAGCCCTAGGTAGCATCCTACCAACTGGCATGCTTCTCAGCAAACCCAGTCCCCACTCCCGATTCTTACAGAGGGGTCTGGGTGTGGGCTGAGTCATCCTGTATTCGTTCCATATATGTCAGATGAGCACTTTGCATGTGGCACCTGGCACTGGGCCATGCACTGGAGCTACCGATGGAAACTGAGTGGACACGGTCCCTGTCCCTACACATTCCAGTCAGGAGAGTGAGATCGTGAACAGCAAAATTTCAAAGGTGTCACAGAGGAAATAAACAGGGTGATAAACAGAGAGAAGTGGGCAGGGGAGGGGCTATTGGGATATCTGCAAAAACTTCCTGGAAGAGGTACTATCTGAGCACCAAATGAAGAATAAGAGCCAGTAGCCATGGGACAGACGAGATGGAGAAAGAAGACATTCCTAGCAGATGCTGTGGCAGAGAGAAAGGCCTGAGTGCTAAAGGGAGAGAATGGAGGCCAGGATGGCTGGTGATGAGCAGGGAAGGAGTGGAAAGAGATAAGGTAGATGGAGGGAAGTGGAGGGTGGCTGCTAATGAGTATGGTTTCTTTTTGGGGTGATGAAAGTGTTCTAAAACTGACTGTACATCTCTGTGAGTATACTAAAAGTCATTGACTTGTATACTTTAAAGAAGGTGAATTGTACATATAGTATGTGAATTATATCTCAATAAAGTTGGGGAGGGGCGGGGAGAAGTAGCCAGGGACTCTTCCTCAGGACAATTTGATTTTATTCTGCACGTTAGGAGGTGTTCTCTCTGCCCGCAGCCTCTGCATGAACACCCACAACCCCTGAAGCACTCTCTTCCCTCCTGGCAATGGGACCAAGCTGGGGGCAGCCAGCTGAGTCACCAAGGCAGGACCAGGGTCTCTCTTCTTCCCCAGGTGGGCCAGGCAGACAGATGGGGTAGATGAGGGGCAGGGGATGGAGACAGCCCCACCTTGGGAAACTGGTAGGAGACTTCAGGGAGGTAGGTGTTTCGGGATGGCTTCTTCTTGAGGGACACCACCACGAAGTACTCGAAAAGCTCCCGCTCCTGCCACTCCAGGAGCTCCAGCTCCAGGGTCCGGTAGCTGGGCGCACGCTTCAGCATTGACTGGATGTGGACTAGGCGCTGTGTGTGGGCTGGGGGCGGATCACACATCAGGGGACAGACTCCACACCAGGCCCCCTCCATTCCAGACTCAGGGCTCAGCCTCTGTGGATCACTCTAAGTGCATGAGCCTAGTCTGACTCCCCCACCCAGCAAGTCTGGAGGAGAAGCAGCAAGAGCAAGGTGTCTGCCCTGACATGAGGAGCCCCTGGTCTGGGCCTCCTGGAGCCTCTGGAGGCTGAGCTGGGCCAATCGGACTGCCCCAGCCAGGCAAACTCAGGGATGTACCACTGGCGCCCGCCCACCCATTCTCCAGTGCCAATAAAACTAGAAGATAGGGACATTCACAAAGGCTTTGTCCTTGGGCCTCTACGAGTCCTTGGACTTAAACCCTTTGTCCCTGTCCCCAGGCCCAAAGTCCACTTGCCTGCTTGCCTGGGGCAGGGAAGGAGGGAGCTAGCTCCCACCTACTTCAATCACCCAGGAAGATCTAGGCCATTTCCCAGTAGAGAAAGAACAGAGATTTGTCCAGGACCCCGGAATGTGAAGGTCCCAGGCCCTTTCCAAGGAGGTGGCAGTCCCCACACTAGTGAAAGTGGAGATAAGTGGCCTCAGGGCCTCCAAGGACCAGTTTCCTCAGACTAGGGCACATTCCTTATAACCAGAAGAGGTACTCGTAAGCTTCTGAACTCATCTAGACAAGGCAAATCTAGCACCCAATTCTCATGGACAGCGGCTTGGGTAAGTATGAGCAAGGACACCAGCCTGGCATTTGGGCACAAGGACATGTCTAAAGGTGACCTTGCAAGGCTGAGCTCCCATAGTTGTGGGAAGAGATTCCCCTGTAGCCTGTGGCTGTGCTGGCCTGGTAGCCCGCCGGCCTGCCTGGGCCTGTCGTCTCTCCAAACCAGGCCAATCTGGGCATGCGCACTACACAAGAGGGGGGTGGGGGGAGGGGAGGGAAGTCTTCCTCCCTATAACCAGGGCTGGGAAAGGGTCCCAGGCTTGTGGGGAGCCAAGCTCTCACCTTTGAACCTGTCGTCAGAGTCGCTCTCGCTCTCACTGTTGTCATCTGGAAAAGGAACAGCAGAGTGCATGCTTGCTGAGCCACTGTCCCATGGCAAGTGTTTCCTGTGCCCGCCCCCCCGTCCTGCTCACAAGGGATGAATCTGGACCTAGTCTGGGCTCCTGGGGGCCTGTGGCCAGGCACTGAGTGGTCTAGGGCCAGGGTCCCTCAGAGCTCAAACTGCACGTGCTCCCCTATGTACAAACCCCTACCCATCCAGTCCTGAGGACCCGAATAAATTCAGACTTTCCTTTCGCCAGAAGATTCCTGAAGCCACCTCCCTACTTGGCCTCACAGCCCAAAGCCTGAACCAATCCATCCAGGACTTCCTTCCCTCTTTGGCCCGTCCCTTTTATGGGACCACTTCCTGGCAGGGCTCTGCCCTCCTAGAAGGCAGGAGGATTCTCATGATTGGCCCACAGAAGGGTAAACTGAGGCTAATCCATGCCTCTGCCTGTTCCTGATGCCCAAGGGCCCCAGGCGCACCTGAACCCCTTCCGGTACCAAGGCCTACCTCTCAGTGATGCTGTCTCAATGCTGGACATAGACAGCTTTTTTAACCTCTTCTTTCCTCTCTTGGCATTGTAGATGGAGTTAATTCTTTGGACAAGCTGAGTGAGAAAGCAGGGAGGGTGAGAGAACCCTGACGCCAGCTTCCCCCACCTCTGAGAGGGCCCACCCGTCCCCTCACTGGTGCAAGCTTCCTGCCCTCCGTGCCCCGGGCCCAATACTGGCCTCCCCGCAGCGCTGACCCCAAGTGCAGACGGTCTGGTAGCTTCCCATCTACCTAGTCTCCTAAGTGGATTCCTGCCCCAGGACAAGGACATTAAACTTAGCTCCCCAGAGGAAGGAACTGTGATCACACTGGACAGGATGGGCACCCCTGGGTCCCAAGGGTCACTGAACCAACTGAAACAAAGAGCTCCTCAGATGCAACAACAGGAACAAGGATTCCAGCCTTTCCCCTCTGGGCTACAACCTGGGGCCCCAGCAGGAAGGAGCTAAATTCCCAATATACTCAAGCATTGTTTGCAGGCTAAAAATACCGTGGAGCTAAATCCTGCTGTTCTGGGCCCAGGGTTTGGGCCTATGTGTGCAAATCATTGCTGAAAACTCTTCATGCAGAGAGTCATAGAAAGGAAGACCATGTTGGGGCCTGGAAATGTTTGTCTATGCAGACCTCAAAATGCACACCCCACGTGCACTGATGGGGCACCTCCTAAGGACTGGTTTCCATCCATCCAGGGGCATGGCGCGCTCCCTGGGGGCAGAGGCTGGCCTGTCCTTCCCCTAACTTTATGGACAAGAAAAGAGAATTAACCAGATGAAAAAGAAAGGCCACTGGACCCCGAATATACTCAAGGAGAACTGAGGAAGCAGCCCCAGGCTCGGGGACGAACGGAAGGAGAGAGGAGCCACCTGCCTGTCCGCCCGCCTGCCCACCCAGCCCCGTCTGGGGAGGCTACCTTGGGGATGCGCCGGGCCCGGCGGCTGGACAGCAGCTCGCTCGTGGTGCTGAGGCTGTCCTCGTGGAGGCTGGAGGGCGAAGATGGCAGGCTCAGCTGAGCCAGCAGCAGCATGTCGTCGTGGCTGTGCCTCTTGGGTAATCGTGGCAGCCGGTGGCTCTTCCTTTCTGACCAGTTCCCACTGCGCAGGGACTGGCTGCTGGGTTTCAGGGAGAGCTGGCAGGGGCAGAGAATGTGGAAGAGGGGCTCACCGCGGAAGCCTTGGGCGGTGCCGGTCTGCTGGCACCTGGACTCGGCAGCCACGGCCGGCATCGCTGGCTCCCTGAACCCCACCGTGGAATTTCCATCCACTGGGGTTTCCTCTTTCAAGACCTTCGCTGCTAATCAGCAGGTCAGAGCTACATTAGATACTTGCTTCCACGAAGGAAGCTTAATGACTTCTGCCAGAGTAAAGAAAGCAGAGGCTAAGAAAACTGGGCTGTCGTCTGAGTGGAAAGAGAAGGCCAGCCGGGAATTCTGGGGCTCCTCCTGAGCTTTGGGACAAGGCTTAGGCTTTGCTCATTACTGAACCCGGTCGCTGCAGCCAGTCTTCCCGCCTTGGCCCTGGATCCAGTCCTAAAAGGCTCCTTGAGCAGAGGCCACGCCAGTCGGGCCCTGCTTGCGTGTTCCAAGGGGAACACAAGTGCTCTGGCTCCGACCACCAAAGCCCAGCAAGATAGGCCTGATAGCCAGTTGGTTCCCTCACCCACCCGGTCCTGGGCTGCCCCCTCCCCCAGCCCTGTTCTACTTTCTGCTCCCTCCATCTAGACTGCCAGCCTACAGCACAGGGCATCTTACTCTCAGCAGATTCCACTCACTGCTAGAAAGGCAGCGCCTCCTGCGAGCTCGGCACACCTCCCACCTGCTATCTGTATCTGCCACTGCCTCTCACTCCAAGTCGTCCTTCCTCTCTGTCCCTCAGTTTCCTCTTCCCACCCAATGAGTCTGGCTACACGCATTTAATGGAAGCCTGTTCAAACAGAGCACCTTAGGAAGGTAAATCTTTTATAAAAACAATCGTATCATTCCAAAGCCAGAAGAAACCATTTTGATGTTCTCTGGCCAATGTTAAAAATGTCTAGGTTCCTCCATTTGCACAGAGAATTAGAGTTGCCTGGGTAGGTCTAAGAAAGCATCTCAGTTCTCCTGCCTGCCGGTCTACAAGGTCAGAAAGAGCAGAAGCCAAAGGGCCTCTTTTGACTCTTCACCTTTCTCTTCATCCTGCTTCTAGCAGTCCACTCCTCAGAGATTCATGCTTCCTCCCTCCAACAGGGGTGGCTCCAGGTCTCGTGGACACCTGGCTAGCCCTCAAAGCTGGCCCTCGGGCCTAAGCCTGGCCGTCAAGTGCCAGGGCTGAGATCACGCCGGCCGGCGCTGCAGAGTACCAAGACTGCAAACAGGGCCGTGCCTTCCTGTCTCCCACGGAAGCGGGAGGCGCAGTGATAAGACAGCAGGGACTCCTCCTTCATCTGGCAGCTCAGAGCTCCAGCAGTGAAAGGAAGACAGTTGGACAGGATGCAACCTCAGAGCATGTCTCGATGGTCCCCACGGGCTTCGGCATGCCACAAGTGCCTGAGCGCAGAGCTCTTTCCTGACTGAGGTCACCTCCTTGGCCGAGCACTGGTGCAGCAAGAAGCCTGAGTGGGAGCTGGCCCAAGCCTTGGTAGGACAGGCGCCCACGTGGCCCTCGTGTTGACCCACAGGCCCAAGTCCAGCTGCCCTTACCTGAGTGGGCGGGTTGTTGTACTTCCTGTCCTGAGGACTCCACATCCTATGCAAAGAGTCCAAGGAATTTTCTGACAGCTGTTGGGACTTCCGTCCTGCTCTTCGGCTCTTTAACTCCACATCCTCATATGGATTCTCCTTGGGCAGATCTCCTGCTGAGGAGGAAAGGTTAGAGTAGCAGAAGGGAAGAAGGAAACATATACTCTCTCTCTCTCTCTCTCTCTCTCTCTCTCTCTCTCTCTCACACACACACACACACACACACACAAACAAGCAGAATTCCTGTGAACCAAAGAGAATGGCTTCTGCCTGGCCCTTCAGCCCATGAGTCACACAGCTGCCCGTCTGCAGTGGGAGGCGACAAACAGATCCTGGCTCCGAGTCCAGGAGCTGAGCCCCCCACCCCCAGTTCAGCTCAGTCTGTTCTGGCCTCTGCTTTATAAATTCAGGGATTGCACAAGACTGGCTCAGCCACCCCTGCCTGTGCCCAGCCAGAGGACAAAGCCAGCACCAGGCGTCTTTCCTTGGCTCCAGTCCCTGTGCTGCGGAAGCCCCAGAGAACACTGTTCAAGGTAGGAAGGGCTTTCAGAGGCCATGAGGTTGCCCCTTTCCTGACGGCTCCCCGAGGACCCCTTCTAGGCGCAGGGCTTTCCCAGGCGTGCTCCGCTCAGCACCTCCTTTAGAGCAGTTCTTCCGCCTGGTCCGCTGAGGAAACCCCAGTGCGAGCACAGAGATTAGCAAGTAGGGAGCGCTCAGTAATCATCTGCTCAATGAACCACTCTTCGACAGCGTCATTCTATCTCCCCTACCGCCGAGCTCAGCAGAAAGGATTACGGTCCCCTTGTGAAATTAACTCTCCTCCTGAAGCAGGGGCCAGTGTGAAAGGCTCAAAAGGGGTGGGGCTGGGGGACAGTTCTCAGATCCCTGGCAGCAGGCACTGTAGTGGCAGGACCCGGGAATCTCAGACACTCAAATGCACAGTCCTTGAAGGGCAACCCCTTCCCATAAACAATACCCTCCATAAACAAAAGTCCATGCCTGGACTTTTCTAAAATACAATAAGGTTGTGATCCAGGTCAGTCCTGCCTCAATCCTACCAGAACCATGGTGGGGATGAGGTCCACCATGAATGCAGCCCTCTGCTCCCCTTTCCCTGGCCTTCCCTCCTCCCCTCCCCCACTATCAGCACCACCACGTGGGGCTTGGGACCTAGGTACCAGTGATGAGAACAAGGCCTGCTGGAAACAGCATACACGGTGAGAGCAGGGCTCAGTCCAGCTCCTTGTTCAGCAGCAGGATTGAGCCTGGGTGACAAGGAGCCTCACGGATGCCTGGATGTGCCTCACACCCAGAGGGACCTCAGAGGCCACTTCTCGGGCAGAAGACAGAAGAAAGAGCTACAGGACTAGAAACAAAGGTGCCTGGGAACATAAACTTTCATAGGAGAGGATGCAGGAGAAAAACCAATCCCCATATGCTCATAGATATCTCAATTTCCAAAGCCAAGATCCCCCTTAATCATGGTAGCTACTTATTACTACTAAGAAACAAACAAACAAAAAACCACACAGTGAAATTAGGAAATGCCTCTACAGAAGTTTGGGGGGAAGAGATGAGGGGAGGTGTGAATGGAAGACTTCAGCCAGAGCTAATGAGCCTGACATCGGAGAAACACAAATCCCTGCAAATGTGAGTCAAAGATGGCACAAGGAAGGATTAAGTGATTCCCAACACCAGCAGAGTCCCCAGCAATTGAGCAGCTGGGTTCCTGTAACACAGTCATGATATGAAAATGACTTGTCTCCATTCCAGAGCCCTGACTAAGCAGAGCTGGCCCAGCAACCCTGCCTCAAGGAGCCAAATATTCAACCTGGCATCCCCTGCATGCTGTCTCCAGCCTCCCCCACTGCGGGCACTCAGGAGGAGTCAGGATAGACTCGACTTGGTGCCTCTCCAAAAGATTTCCTGCAGCAGGGAGGTGCGGGGATCAAGGATAGGGAATGCCAAGACAGTCTTCCTGATCCTGTGACGTGGGACCCGATGGGGAGAGGAAGAACTCTTATTCTAAGCTCATCAAATTCAAACTGCCTTGGGCCAGGTGATCGTCATCCCCCAGACTGCAGCATGACCTTATCTCAATTCCTTTAGATCAGGATTTCTCCAAAACTACTGACATTTTGGGCTGCATAATTCTTGTCATGGTGGACTGTCCTGTACATTTGTACAATATTTAGCAGCAACCCGGGCCTCAGTCCACGAGAGCAGGGGTCCCCAACTCCCGGGGCCTGTAAGGAAAGGGGCTGCAGAAGTGGTGGGCAAGAGAACATGGCTGCATTACCTCCTGAGCTCTGCCTCCTGTCCACCCCTCCCCTCCTGTCTGTGGAGAAATTGTCTTCCACAGAACCAGTCCCTGGTGCCACAAAGACTGGGGATCGCTGCGCTAGAGGACAGTAGTATCCCCTCAGTTGTAACAACCAAAAATGTCCCCTGAGCAGATGCGTAGATGGTTAATAGAAGAAGAAAAGGAAGGAAGGAAGGAAGGAAGGAAGGAAGGAAGGAAGGAAGGAAGGAAGGAAGGGGAAATTGCTCCCCCCATTAAGAACCACTGCTTTAATAGGGACTATAGTCAGTAATATTGTAATAACTATGTATTGTGTCAGATGACTACTAGACTTATTGGGGTGATCACTTCATTAGGTATATAAATGTCTAATCAGTATGTTGTACACCCGACACTAATATGATACTGTATTTCAACGGTAACTGAAGAATAATTTTTCAAAGAAAGCCCCCATCTTAGATAGATGTTTCTAAATTCCCTAATTGTTGCTGAGTGCCATGGCGTGTGTCCCCAATTAAACCCTTTTTCCTCCATCCTCCCCTTCTCCTCCCTCCCTTACCCCTTCCCTTCTTTCTTTCTCCAGAATCAGAACTCTGAACATTGATACAAAACCCAAACCTCAAAAAAACAGATGTAGGAGACTGAGGCCTAACGAAGTGAGAGATGAAGGACATTGATGCATATCAGTGACGACCTGGGAGAAAAGAGTGGGGGACAAACACCACGTTCTCTACACTAGTCTTGCCTCTGGAAACTGAATTTCAGCAAAGCCTCAGAGGCCTGCTCCTCTTGCCTGTCTAGCCCAGATCGCAGCCTCTTTCTTCTCCAGCAATGTTTAACATCCTGTCTGATAGAGACAGGCCACTCATCATTTCTCCCGGAAATGACTACTGGCCCCAGCCCAAGCCCTGCCTCTCCGTCTTCGCTTGGGCCCTTCCCAGCCCTAGTTCACCTGCTGCTCTCCACCTCCTAGACTGTTCCTGACTCCCCTTTCAGGGCTGCCTCACAGGGATACTTCCAGTGACCCCTCCGAGCAGTAAGGGTGCCCACGGATGGAGACGTGCAGAGATCAAGCAGGCCCTGAATCTTAGTCACCAAACTAAACCTGCTGAGAGCTGGGAGAGGAGGGGGTCTGGAGCATGAGGCTCAGAACTTCCTCTGGGGGAGCAGAGCTGCATCATGGCTGGAGAAGTCAGAGCTGGTGAAGAGTTAAGAGGGACAGAAGCAGGAGACAGAAAGCCAGGGGGGGCTGCAGACTTCCACCTGCATTCCTTCCCACACAAATTCCCGGAGGCAAGGCAGCCCCGCACTGCCCTGGGGGAGGGAGAAGAGGTAGACCCTCTTCCCTGGAGGCCTGGCCCTGAGCAACCCCATCTCTTCTCATCAAGCCCAGCTGGGGAAGCCAGAGGTCTCAACCCTTCCCAGCTTTGCTGATGAGATAAGGGACAAGGGCATTGCCAAGAATTTTTGCTCTGAGCTCTTTTAAAGGGACTTGTAAGAGCCCAAACTTATGACAGTGAACCTCTAGAAGGAAGAACCCGGCCTCACCGGGCCCTGCCCCGACTCCTATCCACAGCTCCTTTGGTGCCAACACCCTCCCTCTCAACACACACCCAACTGGAAGAACCAGTTAGGAAAGGGGTATGCAGACATGCGTGCATATGCACGTATGTGCACAGGCACTGATAATTCCTCCAAACAGAATCCCAAGTTTCCTGGACCACACCCATGGCTAGGGCCCTGGGTCTGCGCTTCTCTCCCCAGCCCTCTCCCAGCTGTTTCCTCCGGTACACAGCTTCTCTGCCCCCTACCCACTCACACACACACACACACACACACACACACACACACACACACACAGTGGAGAGAGGGCCAGGATAATGGCCCAACTCCTCCCAGCCCCCAACACACAGCACGTCAGATGGGGAGCTCTAAGGAACCAGTTGTTACCCACCCTCCAAGCCTGAGCACCATCTCCCAACTGCCAGGGCACTGCTCCCAGGGCTGTGCCGCTGGGCTGCAGCCTCCATTCTGTTAGGTGCCCTCTGTTCCTTGCTGCTTCCCAGCCTGGGGACAAATGAGAGAAGAGGGCAGAGAGAGAGCGCGCGGAGGCTCAAAAAGCTCTGCAGTCGGGCTGACTGGCCTGTCCCCAGCTCCCATCCCACTCAAGTTCCTGGAAACTCTCCCTCAGCCCTAGCTAGCTGACAGGAGTGGGAATCTCTGCAGGAATGCAGCCCAGGCTCCCTGGGCAGGCGCCGAGGCCACTCCACATAACTCCCTAACAAGCTGCTTCCTTGGGTTGCATTTTTAAGTGTCAGGCTCAGAATGCAAACAATTACAAGGCTTTGTAGAATAGCTGCATCTTCCGGGGCAGATGCCAAATTGGACAGGTAAGAATTAACAACCCCAGGAAGCAGCAAGGCAGTCGCTTTGTTTTTGAATCCCTCTATTGCAAATTAGCAGGATAAGCCTCAGCCTGTTTTGGAGAATCCCACCCCAGTTCCCCAGAAGTCCTGCCTGGTGTGGGTGGGAGGCCAGCAAACTCCCAAGGCCCCTTGTTCAAGTCCACTGCTCACAGAGAAGACATGATAGTGTCTGGGCCAATGGCCCTCCATCTCCAACAGACAAGGAACTCCAACCCAATCAGCTGGTCCCCAAGATGGAGATTTAGCATGGGTGCTCTCCCTTCCCAGTCCCATTATCACACACTCCGACAGCTTCTGTCCCTCTGCAAATGAGGGAGCACAGACAGAACCACAAACGACCGTAACCGCACAGAGCACAGCTGGGCCAAGAACAGAAACGGGCTCCTGGGAAGTCAGAGGCACTGGTCAATCCGAGGAAAAAGTGAAACTGACATTCCAAGTTCAGAAACAAGACCCCCCCCACCCCCCCCACTATAGCCTCTGGAGGAGGGTCCAATTTCTTGGGGCCTGTCTCCAGGGATGGAGAATCTAAGAGAAAGAGATATTTTTCTTCTAGCCTCCCTGGTCAGGTCTAGAAATTCAGACTGGGCTGCTAGGGGAGATAAAGAAGGACAATGCACCCAGGGCACTGAACAAACTACAGACACTGAAACCCACCCTTATTCCACAAGGCAGAGGCAAAACCCAGGTGCCTGGATCACTCCCCTGCCCTCCCTCCTATACCACCTCCCCCTTTTATTCTTCCCTCAATTCTCTACACAGGCACCAAAGATCAGACGCTAGTGAGCGGCTAAGGAACATGCCGCAACTCCAATGTCACCCCGCACCAGCCCTTACGCCTGGTTCTAAATCAGCCATCCGAGAAGTGTCCAGGGAGCTCTTCTATTTTCTTGCCTCCTCATGCCACATTGTCAAGTGGCAGAAGTCCCCTCTACTTGCCTCTTCCTTCTTGTTCTCTCTGACCTGACCTAAGAAGGCCCAGAGAACAGTTCTGTTACTCATGAAAGTGGCCCCCAAATTCTCACACACACACATACACCCCCACCAGACACCACCCCCAAACAACCCCAAACAGAGTGCTAGAACCGTGGAACTCGGGACAGTTCAAATGGTTTAAACGTCCCTTTCTCTCACTTCAGTTGTGTTGATGCAAGAGCATCCTCCCGCCTGCAATCCCGGGGCAGCACAGAAGGGCTGCGAAGCATCTCAGAGAAGAGAGGACACTGAGGAGCGCGGTGTTGGCAGTGCCTCCTCTGCCCAGGGCTGCAGCCACGAGGGCTGTGGGCAGCAATGACATCACAACCTCTTCCAAACTAGATGAAATAGGAATTCACCCTGCGGCAGGGGTGGGGAGGGCGATGGGGTGGTGCCTCTGACCCCCACAGCTCTTGGCCTCAACGTTGGGTGACCAATGGGCACCCAGCTTTTCCCCAGTGGTAAGGGAAGAGGCCCCCCGTCCCAAGCCCTCTTGCTGTCCGAGGGCTGTCCCTCCCACAGCCTTCCTGTCATGACCTAATCTGGGATGGCCACATACAATCCCATCGTCACTGGGACAGCAGTGCCTGTGGGCGTCTGAGCGCTGCTGCTGTTGCCCCCCAAAACGCTGGCCCCGCAAGTTCTAAGAAGGAAACAATGAACCTGATGGCTCGGATCAAATGAGGGAATAGATGCTTCTCTAGCCTAAGATTCCACAGTCCTGTGAGAATCCAGAGGGGTCTCCACTAGGGCACTTCTCTCTGTGAGTTCACCAAGACCATGTTCTCCGGAGCTGAGAGGGTGGGCACATGCGCGAGCACACCGCTTCCCTTCTGCCGCCTCCACTAGGACGCACACTGTACTTGCGCAGAATGAAAGCCCCCCTAAAGAGAATGAGGCCAGATTTTAAATGAAAGCCAGAAATAAACCCAATCCAGCCTAGATTATTGAGTTTTTACGGACCCTTGAACACAAGTCTGCCAACACCACGTCCTCCTGGTTGTTGGAGGACAAGTCGCCGTGTCGTCTTACATTTCTGACCTTCTGAGCAAGAGGAATTAACAGTTGCAGACTATCTTCTCCAAGATGTTTATAGAGCAAACAGCATTGGAAGACAGGAATAGTGGCTCCCTGCAGGGCAGAGGCAGATCAGATTCCTGACCGGAGTAATAAGGATAATGTCTCCTTATGGGCAGGTTTGCTAGTAGCCCTTTGAAAACACTGGCATTTCCTAAGCTGTGGGTGCAGCCTCTACCTGGACCTCCTTACACTGCCCACGGGACTCAGGAGTCAGGGGAGCGCATGCTGCCTGCTGTGCCAGGAGTAATAATGTCCTTTGTCCATGACCCAGGTGTCCTGTGTCTCTTGCCAGCATCTGTGACACTGGGACAGGCTGACCTTGTTAGCCTGCACGTAGACTAAAATCTCAAGATGCTTTTGCATCAAGAAACTAGGCGCTGTGCTAGGTACTTTGATATGTATTTAATCTCATTTAATCCTAGTAATAATCCTATGAAGTAGTATCGTTTCTATTTTCCTCTTATGACATCGTCATCATTTGAGAAAACAGAGGCTTCACACAAGTTAAGGGATTTGCCTAAGGACACAAGGCTAAGGAAGGGCACCTGCTGGATGCCAATGGCTTCCAAAATAAAAGAAAGGGATAATGTGGTTTTCCTTTTTTTGCGGTCCCAGAAGCCCTTTGGGCTTCAGATCACTGCTCAGCCTTTGCAAGCTACTTCTTCTGATGACCACTTCCTTGAGAAGTTGCAGCAGCTGGGCCCTGGCTGCCCACAGTGAAGGAAGTAGAACCTGGGAATGTCCCCCTTCTCTCCTGTTCTGCCCCCAGAGATCACCCCGGCCACTGCCTCAGCCACTGCTTACCCACAATATCTTCATAGGCATTCTCTTCTAAAGTGCTTTTGGATCCAAACTTGGGTTGGTTCTCGGTACCATTCTCAGTGGGAGAAGAGGGGTACAGGGACTGGAGACTGGATGCATCCTCAAACTCAAAGGATTTTCTGTGGATAGCAAGAACATGAGTCATTCCGCAGAACTAGTTTCCCGCTGCCTTGGGGAACGGCCATGGGCAACAGCAAAGACCAGAAGTCCTCCTCACAAGACGAGCTTCTGAGCAAAGCACCAAGATGGATCCAAACTTACCTCCCAAATGAAGAACTAGATGGTCTGAAAGGCCCCAGCCTGGGGACTAAGACTCATACCCATAACAAGCAGCCGCAGGTGAGAAGGGTGCTGTGTGTCAGAGGCTGTGTCGAGTGCTTCACTTGAGTTAACTCATCTCACTAACTGTCACAATGCCGCTACTGGGGACTATGCCATTTTACCAGTGAGGAGATGAAAGCTCAGGGAGATGAAGTGATGGGCAGGACTCGCCCATGTGTGACTCCAGGGTCTGAGCTTTTGACTTGGGCCTCCAAGCCTGGAGAAAATCCTCCTTGAGAAGCATGTGCCTTCAGTCTCATAGTGTGTCTGCATCCCAGCGAGGGCTCCTACCCTGAGCTGGCATTAAGGGCTCAACATTGGACAGGTGATTCCCAGGGTCGTTTGGGGGTTGGGGAAACAGCTGGTGGTGGGTGGTTTGTTGGAACCAGAAGGGCTGAGCCCTCAAAACTAATCACACCACTTCTGAAGTAGAACCAGGAGAACAACCTGCAGTGTGAGGCTCCTTCCAAGACCCAGCTTCCCTTCAGTTGGTCACCTGCTCCTTTCCAACCCCCAATCACCTTCCCAGCTACTGCAGAATTTCAAAATCACAGCTTCTTAGCTCCCCAGACACCCTGACCCACAGTACTTGCTGCTCCTCTCCTTCATTGGGGTGGTACTTCCCTCCTCTAAGACCTGACCCCAGCTGCACCCTCTCCCTCTCCAAGGCAGGTTCCCAGCAAGCTCCTGGGAGGGAGAGAAGGCAAGGCACTGACTAAATTCCTCCTCTCACCCACTAACACCTCACTCTTCTTTTGGGTGCCATGAGGCCTTTTGGCCAATGAAGTCCTTTCTCTCTTGTTTAATGATCAACTCCTGCTGTGAATCCCGGGGTGTGGGTCAAGGACTGAAGGTGTCCTAAAGGCCATACCTTGTTCTCAGCTTGCCTGGCTTCTCTGTGGCACTTGACACAACTGAACACTTAACACTGCCATTGTCCCCCCTCGCCTCTATGACACTGTCCCTCCTCGTTTTCAACGGCCTCTCCAGCAATTACTTTTCAGGCTCCGGGGAGGGACCCCCTTTCCCACTTGTCTTTCCAATGCCAGAATTTTTCAGAGCTCTGTTTGCAGGACTCTTACTTGCCTGGCACTTTCTGGGGCCAAATATTGATGGCCATCACCAGAATTACCATGTCTACCACGATGATCTCTGTCTCTGGCCCAGACTTCTCAGCCAGTTATATATCCAACGGGTGAGTGCAGTGGCTCCTGAATGTTGGCCCTCAGACCACAGCAGAGGCAACATCTTCTGCAAGTAGTCCTCAAGTCAGCAAATAAGACACAAATTATGTTCAGCCAAATTATCCTTGAAAATCCCTCAGGAAAGTACCATATCAAGGACTAGGACACTGTCTTTCATTAAGACTAATATAGTCAGTTTCTTCCCCAGATTTCTTAACAGATTTCAGTTTTCTTTAATTTAATGATTTTTTTTTTTTTTTGAGAGAGAGAGAGGGAGAAGGAGAGAAAAGGAAGCATCAATTTGTTGTTCTACTTATTTATGCATTGATTGGTTGATTCTTGTATGTGCCCTGACAGGGGACAGAACCTGCAACCTTGGCATATTGGGATGACCTCTAACCAATGGAGCAGCCCGGCCAGGGCAACAGATTTCATTTTCTTTGGTTGAATACCAGAAGAAATATTGGCTTACATCTTTTTTAATTTAAAAATATGTTAAATATAAGAATCATACCTGGCACAACAGATACGAACTTACCATCTCACACGCCTCAGGGGAATATGCTCGCTGTGTGGAAAGGGAAACAAAACAGCCTGTACTTTTTAAACCATTTCTCTTTCTCCCCCAGGGGCACAGATTTAAATTTGCCGAGTTGATTCTTCTATGAAGTGAGTCCACCATATATGGTATATGTGTGTGTATATATTATATATAAATGCAATGTGTGGGGGAGTGTGTGTAAAACCTTCAGGCTCATCTCCTGTCTCCCCACCCCATTATTTCACCTGTCTAACTACTTTCTGATGCTCTAAATTTAGCTCCATGAGGAGGCTTCCCTCTCTCCCCAGGCCAATTTCGATGCCTCTCCTGCTAACTCTCTGCAGGGTCCTACCCTAACACAGACCATGGCATGTAGCACAGCAGCTATAATGTATTTACGTATCTATCTCCTGCACCAGACCATGAAGTCCTTGAGTGGAAGCACCTTGTCTTATTTGCCCTTGTGTCCTCTTGACCAGCACAAGGCTCAGTACACAGCAGGCTATCTATGTAGGTGTTTATAGAAATGGATGAAGACAAAGCAAACACTCTTGGTAGCCTGTTAAAGACTTGAAGAGTCAGTGAGCATGTGGGGTAGGCCAAAGCACGGGATTATCCTTGGCCAGCAATTTGTGGCTCATGGGTTCCTCCTGCACATGGCAGGAAAGTTTCTATTGGGTTGGCTAAAAAGTTCGTTTGGTTTTTTTCTATAAGATGACTCTAGTAGTGCTTAGTTATCTTTAACTTCATTTGAAACAATTTTGTTAGATTGTACAGTGACAGCTGTCATATCAGCATGCATTTAAAAAGAACTTAATCAAAATTGATGAATTTTTGTGCAGCCATTTTAATATTGAAGATGGAAGAAAATACGCAATATTTTCAGCACATAATGTGTTCTTATTTCAAGAAAGGTAAAAATGCAACTGAAACACAAAAAAAGGACTTGTGCAGTGTATGGAGAGGGTGCAGTGACAGACTGAATATGTCACAAGTGGTTTGTAAATGGAACAACTATAATAGAACAACAATTAAAATAAATAAATAAATTTTTAAGTGGTTTGTGAAGTTACATGCAGGAGATTTCTCGCTGGACATTGCTCCATGGTTGGGTAGATCAGTTGAAGCTGATAGTGACCAAATCAAGACATTAATTGAGAACAATCAACATTATACCATGCAGGAGATAGCCAACATACTCAAAATACCCAAATCAATCAAGTTACTGGTGAAAATACAAAATGTGCCTTATTTTATGGGAAAAAAAACCACATGAACTTTTTCGCCAACCCGATCTATGAGACACAATATGCTGGATGAAGCCTGAAGTACGGGGTTAGATTGATGAGTCCCCAGAAGTGAAACACACCTGAATGCCCATGTGACTTTGGGTCAGAGGAGAAAGGCTGAGGGGTAGGAGCACAGGCCTTCCAAAGGATGTTGGCTCACAGTCTACCCCAATGCAGAGAACAAGATGCCTGTCAACCTTGACCAATTCCAACAGCTCCAACTCCCAAGTCACCATAATTGTGGTGACGGCTGGGTAGTCAGGGTCAGGAATGCTGAGACTGACCAGGAAAGCAATGTGAGTCTCAGAACAGGTCATTCTTCAACATGGCTAATTGGTAGATAAAATGTTCTTTCACTGCCATTTCCCATCAGTCTCCCCCCTTCAGGATCCAAGGATCCCCTCTTCATACAGGCCCAGAGTTTCTACACGGCCAGGCAGCCCTCAGGAAAGAGGAAATTGTGTGAAGTATGTCAATACTACTATGTTCATGATAACAAGCAGTGGGCAGATAATGATGCGCTCAAAGAAATAAATTTCTAATGCTGGTACTTCAGGTAGTCACAAGGCTAAAATCCTACTGGTCTAGGGACTGTCTATTCTATCTAAAAGTAATGTGGCCCTACCCTTCCCAAAGACGATTAAGGAAGTTCTAAGAGGGCTCAGAAGCCAACTCAAATCCAAAGGCCAAATGTAGCCAATGTCTTCAGTACAAGGCATTTGGAAGAAGCACTTTCCCCCTCCCCGTCACATTTACGTATCCTTCGCCTCCAAGAGTCAAAGAACAATCTCTTTTCACCTAACCCATGTTACCACCTACAAATTATTTGGTGCTTCAGAACTTACAAAGCACTACTGACTGTGATCCATGACTACAATCCGCTCCTGCATCCTCCATTGAAAAGAAAGCCTCCGTGCCCAGCTATATATATAAGATGCTGGAGGACCACACATTACCTGCTCTGGGACTTGCGGTGACCTCGCATGTCCTTCTTGGGCCTCCGGGTGACTGGTGGGGCTGGGGTGGAGGGCAGGGGAGGTGGAGCAGCAGGTGTGGGCGAAGGAGGTAGACCATTGCTTGGCTTACTCTTAGGATTCTTGTCAGCCTCATATTCAAAGGTGCGCTTGGGTTTGGGGACGGGATTCACAGCGGAATCAGGGGAGCTCTTCAATGGCAGCAGCTGGGAACTTGGGCTATTTCCAGGGGGCCCGGGCTTAGTGGAGCCACTGCTTTCCCTTTCCAGGGGTGAGCCTGCCTCCCCCCCAACTCCAGCCACTCCTCCTGCCCGGCTGCCAGCGCTCACACTCGCGCCCCCTGTCAGTTCCTCCAAGGTGCCCAAGGTCCCGGTCTTCCTTCTTCCTCGGTCTACACTGTAGCAGCTGCTGGGGAGCTGGGGGAGTCCCCGGCCTGGCTGCTCTTTCAGGGCCTGTTCAATTTTCTGGATGCGACTCAGCACTGCTGAGCTCTCCTTCCTGCTGCCATGCCCCCTGAGGAAGGCACCGGGCTCACTCCGGCCTGGCCATTTCTCCAGCCGGTAGAGAGAGTCCCGGACAGGGAGTGCCTCTCCTTCCTCCTCGGTCTCAGGGTAGGAACACTCGGAGAAGGTCCTGCTCATCCTCCGGAGGCCCTTGAAATCAAAGGTCTTTTCTGAGCTGCAGGGGGACGGCACGACGCTGGGACAGCCCACGCTGGGGCAGCCCTCACTGGCCGCCCACTCGCCCCCAGAGCCCTCCTGTTTCTCTCCACACACACTCATCCTGGGCAAAGTCTCTCGGCGACCCTCCCATGCTGAAATCTTCTCCCGGATGCCCAGGCTGTGGGCACGGGTGCCAGTGCGGTTCTGGAAGATGCTCCGTGGGCTAGATGCTGGCCCCAGGGATGGAGTGCTGTGGGCAAGGGGGAGGCAAGCAGCTAATCCCTCCACATCCTGGGCTGCCCTCTGGACATTCTCCTCCTGGTCCTCTCTCTTGCACACTGTAGGACTTCCGTCCAAATAACTGAAGCTGGTGGCCTTAAGGGGACAAATGGGTGGTGAAGTGTCTGGGCAGGAAGCTTGAGGATTTGGAGGTGAAGGCTCACGGGGGTGCCAGTCCTTGAGGAGCAGCCGGGAGCTGGAGTGGCTTGGGTACCTGCAGGCTGACGTTTCACTATCACTGAGTGGGTAGATAGGACTCCTTGGTGGGGAGAGAACTGGAGGTGGAGAGACTGACTGAGACCTAAGAGCAAAAACAGAAAGAAAAAGAAGAGAAACCAGCGGTGAGTGGCCTGACGACCAGAGGCACTGTGTTCTAATCCCAGTAACTCCTTCTTGTGAGACTCTCCAAAGTACTCTATTCAAGTAACGCACCTTCAAAGCTGTCCTCAAGGAAAGAAACAGCCCCCCAACCCCGCATCCACAGCAGGTCCCTCTGCCCAATTCAACCCCAGAGACCCTGAGGACTGTGTGCAAGACCCTGAAGCACGCAAGATCATCCCAGGAGTTCACATCTGCCAACTAGCGAACAGTATGACCAGTGGCATGCTGCTAAATGTTTAACAACCAGCTCTCTGGGAGAAACCATCTATTTGTAGCATTTACCAAGGTCCACGGTATTCCTCCTATGGCTGATTTCAAGCTATCGATGTGAGGTCTCTGAGTGGGGAGTTGGGAGGTGATGCTAACGATTAGTTCTCATGAGCTGATGCAAAGCAGCTCCAGCAAACAGTTCTTGAAGCAGCACCCCACCCCCACCCCCGCAAATATACACTTAAGCCCTTTCACCTATCTCCTCAACAAGCCCCTATCTCCCCTGATGTTTCTGCTACTGGAAAGAAATACTGCTCCTCAGATTGGGTCTTGATCAGAACACAGACCCCTGAAGGTCTCAAAAAGATCAGGAGGGCCCCTCAAGAGTCCTTTCCACTCTCAGGCAGGAGGATAACAGGGAGGGAGGACACCTCTGTAGGCAGTTCCACCCTCCAGTGGCAGCGTCCCAACAAACACGCACCAGCCAGTTCCCAGCTCCAAATTCACATACAGCTCTTAGCAAATATCGGGAATAGTTCTAATAAATGCTTTTACATGGATTAACTCATTTAATCTTCACAGTGCTATTATCATTTATTATTACCCTATTACAAGTTAAAAATACAAAGGCATAGAAAGTTAACTACCTCATTCAAGATGACTCTGCTGGTAAGAGGTGAGGCCAAGACACGAACTCCCACAACACCACGCTGGTGCTGCCATCTCTGTGAACCTCCCAGACCCCCAGGCGCGGCTCAGCAGAAACTCCCACAGCAGTGGGCACAGCCCTGTCTTAAAAGCAGCATTTATAAGTATCAGGGGATGTGCTTGGTCTTTCCTACAAGACCATGATTTCTAACAGGGATAGGAACACATACTCAGTATCTGGAAAGTACTCCATGAATGATAAACAAAGAAAGAAAGAAAAAGGTGAAGGTGAACTTATTGACGAGGACCATAAGCGTATTTCCTTTCCAGTATACTTTTCCAGTTGTCTCCTCGGGTGATTACTGTCAACTTTCAGAATTCTTCCCAAACAGTTTTAGTTCAAAGACAGCAGGGTTTTGCCCATCCTGCATGCTCCAAAGGCCTACCTGACCCTGATGCCATGGCCCTCAAAGCTGGCCAGTCCTGGCTCGCAGGCTCCAGAGAGCCATGCCACCCACAGGAAGGCAGCCAGCTGCCCCCGAGCCAGGCTGCTGTCACTGCCTTCTCACACACAGAAAACTGGAGCTGGGGTGAGTCAGGGATTGGCCGACAATTCCCTGTTGGGTCATAGCCTCTGGCTGCCCCCAATTCAACAGGAAACCTCAACATGCTTAAGTTGTTTTTAAAAGGGCAAGTCAAACAAGAGCCATCCCACGTGTACATGGGCACGGATGAGAGAAATTCTGTGCCCCGCCAAGCCATGACCAAAGAAACTCTGCTCAGCGAAGAGGTGTGAGTGGAATAAGCCTCAGCACTTCCCAGGGTAAGGAGTGGCAGGGCAAGGCACCAGGCTTGAGTCTGGGGCGGTGCAGCCTCCTCACAACAGAGCGAGGCCTTGGGTCCCTCACTTATTTCACAGAACCACAGATGCCAATGGTCATCAGCCCAGCCCAGTAAGCCAACGGGTGTCTGGGCTACACAAAGGACTCCATGTTTTAGATATTCTCAACTGGACCTAGATACAAGAATAAATAAACAAGACAAAAACTCATGTCCTCGTGAAGCTTCAGTTCTAGTGGGAGATAGCAGGCACCTAATGAAACTCAGAATCTCTTAGGAAGCCTTTTCAGACTATACATGTCTCACTTCTCCAGACATTTTGATATATGATCCCCTAGAGATATGTCTCCCCCACCCCCAAAGTAAGAATTCACAAGTCCATAAAGCTACTCTTATTCATGGGAAGGTAGGGTGGCAGGACTCCCATAGGTGGGACGGAAAAAAAAAAAAGGTGATGACCCCTGGTCTAATTCCAGCATGCTTTCAGAAAGAATCATTCTTAACTTCCCTTAGTAGCTCCAGCATGGAGAAATCCCAAGTTAAGAAATTTTCTCAATGCCTAGCCTGCTTAAACTGAGATTTAGTTTCTCTCCTCTCATACAGGATAAAACAGAGACTAGCCTTTTGTTTTAAAGGTCCTGATCTTTGTATCACTGCTGATCTGGGGCCCAGAGCTGCAAGTGTTCCTCACCCAGCCTTCCCACACAGGCAGGCCCAATGAGCTCCAGTAACTCAGGATGGAAAAGAGGGCTGTCCATGCTGACCTGGGGCACAGGCATCCCCTGCTTCATTACAGAGGGGGCATCATCCATTCACTCTGTGGCCCTAGGCATGACTTTTCAAACAGTTCAGATAAGGCCCTTCCTTTCCCTTCCCTCATGGGGCTGCAATTCTTACTGAAGAGTAGAACTCACTGCTGTCTCTCCATTTTCTGACTCTACCCCGTTGTTAGAGATGTGGCCATGGGCAAAGCCACTCACTCTCTCTGAGCTTCCAGTTTCAATTCCTCAAAATGGGGCTAACTCAGTGAATTTCAACTGGTGTGGCACAATTTTTAAAACATGTAATACCGTACCTGACCTCTTTTCCCTTAGATTCTCAAATTTAAAAATGACAACAGTCAGTTCATAGCAATACGGGCATACCTAAAAAGGATAGAAGAAATCTCAGAGAAAAAATCTAACCCTACAGCTACAAGAACTAGAGGAACAACAGCAAACAAAGCCCAGAGCGAGCAGAAGGAAGGAAACCATCAGATCAGAGCAGAATTAAATGACATAAAGACTAAACAAACAATTCGAAAGATCAACAAAAGTAGGAGCTGGTTCTATGAAAAGATAAACAAAACCGACAAGCCTTTAGCCAGGCTCATCAAGAGAAAAAGAGAGAGGACCCAAATAAACAAAATCAGAAATGAAAGAGGAGAAATCACAACTGATATCACAGAAACACAAAGAATTGTAAGAAATTACTACAAACAACTGTATGGCAAGAAACTTGACAACCTAGATGGAATGGACAAATTTCTAGAAACATATAATCTTCCAAAACTGAATCAAGAAGAAGCAGAAAGCCTGAACAGACTGATAATGAAGAGTGAAATTGATGCAGTAATCAAAAAACTCCTGGCACACGAAAGCCCTGGACCAAATAGCTTCACAGGCAAATTTTACAAAACATTTAGGGAATAACTAATGCCTACCCTTCTCAAACTATTCCAAAAAATCCAAGAAGAGGGAAGACTCCCAAACTCTTTCTATGAAGCCAGCATTACCCTAATCCCAAAACCAGGTAAAGAAAGAAACAAAGAAACCACAACAAAGAAAGAAAACTACAGGCCAATATTGTTGATAAACATAGGTGCTAAAATCCTCAACAAAATATTGGCAAACCGTATCCAGCAACACATTAAAAAGACCATACACCAGGATCAAGTGGGATTCATCCCAGGGATGCAAGGATGGTGTAATATTTGCAAATCAATAAACATAATACACCACATAAACAGAATGAAAGACAAAAATCACATGATCATATCCATAGATGCTGAAAAAGCATTTGATAGAGTACAACACCCATTTATGATGAAAACACTCAGCAAACTTGGAATAGAGGTGGCATATTTCAACATAATAAAGGCCATATATGAGAAACCTGAAGCCAACATCATACTCAATAGACAAAAACTGAAAGCAGTCTCCCTGAGATCAGGAACAAGACAAGAATGTCCACTCTCTCCACTCCTAGTCAACATAGTGTTGGAAGTTCTAGCCACAGCAATGAGACAATAAAAAGAAATAAAATGCATCCAAATTGGAAAAGAAGTAAAACTGTCATTATTGCAGATGACATGATAGTGTACATAGAAAACCCTATAGACTCCACTAAAAAACTACTTAACATAATAAGTGAATTTGGCAAAATAGCAGGGCACAAAGTCAATATTCAGAAATCAAAGGCATTTCTGCACACCAACAATAAAAAATCAGAGATAGAAACTAAGAAAAAAATCCCATTTACTATAGTAACAAGAAAAGTAAAGTCCCTAGAAATAAACTTAACCAAAGAGATAAAAAACCTATACTCAGAAAACTACATAACACTGAAGAAAGAAATTAAGGAAGATACAAATGAATGGAAGCATATACCATGTTCATGGATGGAAGAATCAACATTATTAAAATGTCCATACTACCCAAAGCAATTTATAGATTCAATACAATCTCTATTAAAACACCAGTGACATATTTCACAGACCTAGAACAAATACTTCAAAAATTTATATGGAACCAAAAAAGACCCCAAATAGCTACAGCAATCTTGAGACAGAAGAACACAGTAGGAGAAATCACAATACCTGACATCAAATTATACTACAAGGCTACTGTAATCAAAACAGCCTGGTACTGACATATAGATCAATGAAACAGAACAGAGAGCCCAGAAATAAACCCAGGTCAATAAGGTCAACTAATATTTGACAAAGGGGGAAGGAACGTAAAATGGAGTGAGAAGAGCCTCTTCAACAAATGGGGTTTGGAGAACTGAACAGAGACGTGCAAGAAAATGAAACTAGACCACCAACTTACACCATATACCAGATGGATCAAAGACTTAAATGTAAGTTGTGATACCATAAAAGTTCTAGAGGAAAACATAGGCAGGAAAATTTCAGATATCCCATGTAGCAATATTTTCACTGATACGTGTCCTAAGGCAAGGGAAATAAAGGAAAGAATAAACAAATGGGACTACATCAAACTTAAGAGTTTTTGCTCAGAAAAAGAAAATATCAGCAAGATGAAAAGGGAACCAACCATATGGGAAAACATATTTGCCAATGATACCTCAGACAAGGGATTGATCTCCAAAATATAGAAAGAACTTATATGTCTCAACACCAAGAAGACAGACAGCCCAATTAAAAAATGGGCAAAGAAACTGAACAAACAGTTCTCCACGGAGGATATACAGAGGGCCCATAGGCATACGAAAAAATGCTCAACATCATTAGCCATCAGAGAGATGCAAATAAAAACCACAATGAGATACCACTTTACACCAGTCAGAATGGCCATCATCAACAAATCAACAAACAACAAGTGCTGGCGAGGATGTGGAGGAACGGGAACCCTACTGCACTGTTGGTGGGAATGCAGACTGGTGCAGCCACTATGGAAAACAGTATGGAATCTCCTCAAAACACTAAAAGTGGAACTGCCTTTTGAACCAGCAATTCCATTGCTAGGATTATACCCAAAGAATCCTGAAACCCCAATTCAAAAGAATTTATACACCCCTATGTTCACAGCAGTGTTATTTACAATAGTCAAGTGCTGGAAATAGCCTAAGTGCCCAACTGTAGATGAGTGGGTCAAAAAACTGTGGTACATCTACACAATGGAATACTATGCAGCAGAGAGAAAGAAGGAACTCCTGCCATTTGCAACAACATGGATGGAACTAGAGAGAATTATGCTTAGTGAAATAAGCCAGGCAATGAAAGAAAAATACCATATGATATCACCTAATACAGGAGACTAATAAACAACACAAACAAAGGAACGAAACTGAACCAGAGACATGTAAACAAGGAACAGAGTAACAGTCATCAGGGGGGAGGTGGCGAGGGAGAGAAGGGGGATAAGTAGGGGAAGGGTTTAGTAAAGGAACTAGTATAAATAACCCATGGACATGGACAACGGAGTGGGGATTGACTGTGGGAGAAGGGGCAGGCTGGGTTGGGGGGAGCAATGGGGGGAAAAGTGGGACAACTGTAATAAAAAACAATAAAAATAAATTTAAAAAACATGACTACAGCCTACACAATAGCTGCCCGATATGAATAAATCAAAATTATATCTATTTTTTTGTCAGATCAGCTGTCTCTCTCTCTCTCTCTCTCTCTCTATATATATATATGTATACACACACACACACACACACACACACATATATATAGTGTGCCACAGAATTTTAGTAATTAATTTATGTGTACCGTGAGATGAAAAGGGTGGAAATCGCTGGGCTAACTACAGCACCAGGTTGTCATAATAGGTAAATGAGACTATGGACGTGAATGCTGTCATACATTATAACTCACTATGACATACTGAGTTTTTTAGCAGGTTATGTTAGGCCAGTTGTTCTCAATAGGGGGTGAGAATATCATGACCTTAGGGTTCAGGTTTCAGCATAGCCACCGACAAGTTACTGACTTTGAGCAAATAACCTAATCTCGCTACACTTCTGTTTCCTTATCTGTAAAAATGGAGGCTGACATACCTCAGAGGATTGTTGTAAAGAATAGAGACAATACAACTCAGGTATTGAACTCAGTAGCTATCACATAGTATTGCATCCTATCTTGATAATTACTAATATTAAAAAGGAGGTGACTATTCAGAAGAATGGCTTGGCAAACTTTTTCAAAACAACTTACCTCTCTGCCCTTAGATTCTAATTGTTCAGGGTAGGAAAGGAAGGCAATAAACTAAACATAGCCATAAATTCTCTGTAGCTCATGCTACCAAAAGGTGGAATCTGGTTTTCTGCCCCTTGAATCTAGACTGACCTTATGATGTGCTTTGACCAATAGGATGTGGTGGAAATTAAGTTGTCTGAGTTCCAAACTTGAGGTCTCAAATTGTCTTGCAGTTTCCCCCTTCATCCATTTGGAATGCTGCCCTGAGATTGCCATGTAAGGAAGCCAGGCTAGCCTTCTAGGGGATGAGAGGCCATGCGCAGCATAACCAAGGTGTCTCAGCCAGCAGCCAGCCACCACATGAGCCAGACACAGGAGTGAGGTCATCCTGGACCCAAATGAACCCAGCAACATGAGTGAGCCCAGGGGAAACCAGGAGAGGAAATGCCTAGTGAATGCACAGAAATGTGAGAAATAATAGATTGTGTCAAGCCACTGTTTTAGGGTGGATCGCTGTAATGCAATAGTAAAATGACGCAGGTGGGAAAGGCCTGCCACACCCCACATCTCCCTTCTCCACTTCCCCATCCACACCTGGGCTGAGTGTCTTCTCATGCGGGCTCATCCCTGAGCTGCTATGTGCTCCCTTCACCCCTGATTTGGACTGCTGCACATATTGCCAACTCACTGCACACAAGAAAGAAAAGGTCCAGATTTGTTCTTCTTTTCCCCTCCTTCAAGGTCCCTTCCCCCAAAACACTGACCCACTTGATGACTAAATCACATCAATTCTACATCCTTCACATTGCTCAGGTCTGTCCCCCTCCTCCCCATCCCCACTGCTCCTGCTACTTCCTCGGTTCAGATCTTATCTTTCACCAAGACTGTTAAAACAATCTCTTTACTTTTTTCTCTGCCTTTGGTCTTAACCCAGTTCAACTCCATCCTCTCATCTCTGACATCTTTATAAAATACAAAATTCATCATTCTTGGAATTGCCCACTACTGAGAGAATGAAGTGGAGATTCACTGGCATGGATGACAAGGGCCCCCAATATCTGGTCCCCACCTATTCTCCTTTGTCCCCTCATACTGTCTTTTCCTCAGTCCAAGCCTGCATCCTGCTCTCAGCCACATCAAACACCTGGCTTTTCACACCTCTAGGTCTTCACACATTCTGTTCCCTCTGCCTGGAATGATGGCTTGCCCACATGCACACAGCAGGATACTGCATATCTCTAGTTCCTCCATGGAGTCTCTCTTGACCTTACCTCCCACACCCAGGTGGATCATTTTGATGCCTCCACTGGGCCTGGAAAAATGTCTTTGATGGTACTTGTAACACGTCCTTAATCTATACTGTGTACTTACCTTTCTCCCTCAATAGGCCATAAGTGCACCTACTTGAAGGTGGTGGCAGTGTATTATTAACCTTGGTTGTCCCATTCTTTGCACTGCTAGCAGAATTTAGTAGGAATTAATTATTCGTGTTGAATGACTAAATCAATGAGTCAAAACACATAGTTAAAACCTGTCTGCCCAGGGCACTGTTCACAGACTTCCTTGTCTCCTTGTTTGTGCCATATGACCTGAAGAACACACAGAGAGGCACACAAAGCCCTCAGTGCAGCATGGCATGGCCGTCGGTCCCCAGAGCCCTTTGCCACAAGGCAAAAACAGTAGACTGGGCCAAGAGTCTAGAGACCTGGGTTTTCCTCTGGTCCTGGTTCCATCATTGCCTGGGTGTGCTCACGGGCAAGTCACTTAAAAATTCTCTGAGCCTCAGGTTCTTTATCTATAAATCAAGGAGAAAACACTGGCTCTGAGATCCTGGTATACTAGCTGGGTGACTAAGGTGATGTAAATTTTAAAAGTGTTTGGGCACCACAAGTAGTTCCATGAAGGTAGAAGAAATATGAAAGAAAAGTACAAAGCAGCTAAAAGACAACTAAGACTCCGCTCTTACCATCTCTTGCTCTCTATTCTAAAATCCCAGAGTGTGCCCCCAGGGAGGCAGAAATTGTGAAACTGGGCTCTCATGCCCTGTCAGCAGACAGCTGGCCTGCTGCGCCACAGAGGCGTGGATGCCAACATGCAGCACATGCCCAGCCAAAACCAACAGTGAAGGGGAGGAGCAAGGTAAACAGATAGGAGAGAGAAGAAAGAGGAGAGAATCTAAAGGAAATTTAAAAGAAACAGAAGAGCATAGATACACACAGACAAATGCATAAAACAAGTGGGTAGGATATAAATAATATGAACTAAGGTATGGAAAAAAAATTTTAAGGGAAAGCTGTGTGTGTATGTATATGTCGCATGCACACCTGGGTGTGTGTGTGTCTGTGTGTGCATAAAGTGGAAGTTAAGTTGCAAAATATGTGCCTTTCCTTTTTGTATTGTTTCACAAGAACATGACTCAACCCTTGGGTTAGTTACCTGGGCTATTGTCAAGTAACACAGCAGGAAGCATTAGTACCAAGGAATGCCCCATTTAGTGTCAAGTGCACCCAACGGCTTTTCTGCAGAAAAGGCTATCATTAATCCTTGATGAGAAGACAGTTCTGAACTCAGGGCTTCTGAAAGTACCAGGAAGAAGACCAAGTTGCGGTCAGTGGGGGAAGGTTCCTAGGAGTCCAGGAAATAGACCAGGAGCATCAAGATGGGTTGCAGGTGTCACAAAGTAAGTTTGTTTGCAGGTTAAAGTTACATTGGGCCCAGCTTCCAATATGCTTAGTCCCTGCTACACAGGTGTCTAGCTTGCTTCCAAGTGAAAGCTCTGGGACTTGGCCATTCACCATTCTCAGCTGCTGAACTAAGGTAGGCCTTACTGGTTCGGTGGGCATCAAAATCCTCCCACTACTTAGTACCTGCCCCAACTCTGGACATGGCAATCTTACTAAACTTCCCCAAGACCATTTTCTGAGGTACACAGGAGCAGAAAAGGCAGGAAGGCTGCCTGAGTCCTATCAGTATGTCCAGAAGTTTGTTCCCCAGGCCAGAGCAGAGGCTCGGCTCAGTCACTCCCACTGACATTCTACTCTGGGACAGTCCTGAGACAAAGCCAAAAGACAGGGTGACACTCACAACTTGGCCTTCCTGCTCCCAAAGTAACCTCATCTTGAATGGCTAGATGGCTGCAGGACAGCCCAGGACAGCCTCATGTTCCAAATGGGGCTACATCTGGGCCACCACATACAGAGACTCTTGAGGTCAATCACAGCTTGTTAGGGTAAGGAGAATGACAGCTAACTAGGGTCAGAGCAGAAACTGGGTCACCTTTTCACATCTAGAAAGCACATCTAAGAATCCACCAAAGCCTTACCTGCCTGCCCTCAAGCTGATTTCCAGGGAAGAACAAAGAGGACTGGTGGGAACCCCAAGCCCTCTGAGAAATAGCAGAGTGAACAGATAATTTACAAGACGGAAGCCCTCTCTCTCTGAAGCAGCTATAATATGATGCCTTATAGGAACATCCCCAGTGCCCTTGTCCAGTAACAATGGGAGTGTGTATAAAGCAGAGCCAGGCACCATGCAAAGCCAAGAGGGAAAGACATACAGCTCCAGGACACCATGCTAAAGACACTGGTGACAGTTTTAAAATATGGCCCTCAAATTCTTTGAACATGTCTCCTGTCTCTTGACTCGAGGTTCTGTGACTGGCTGACAATAGAGCAGAAACAAACCTGTGCCACTCACTTTGCAGGCCTAGGCCTCTAGGAACCAACAGCTTCCACTTCTGTCTCCCTCACTGTGAGGAAGCCCAGGCCACATGGAGAGGGTACAAGCAGGGGTTCCGACAACAGTTCCTAAGAGGCTCAGGAGCCTTATTATTTACAAGGAATCTGCATGGCCCACTCTTGTGATCCCTAGAAGGCCTTCTGTCTATCTGTAAGAGTCTATGAAGGCAACACTTAAATTTTTCTTTTAGGTTTTGGCAAAGGATCTTTTAGTCCCACTCTAGATTTTTTAAAATTTATTGAGGGATAAGTAAATTACGATAAACTGTACAATTAAAAGAGTACAGTTTGATGAGTTCACACACACACTATAAAACTATCACCATAATCTGGAAGCCATTTTTTCTTCCTTTTAAAAAATTTTTCAATTACAATTTACTTTCAGTCTTTTTATTTTTAGAGAGAGAGGAAAGGAGGGAGACAGAGAGGGGTAGAAACATCGATTGGTTGTCTCTCACATGCCCCCAACCAGGGACCTGGCCTGCAACCCAGGCATGTGCCCTGACAGGGAATTGAACTGGCGACCTTTTGCATTGCAAGCTGGAGCTCAATCCACTGAGCCACACCAGCCAGGACTTCAGTATTATTTTGTATTGGTTTCAGGTATACAGCATAGTGGTTAGTCTAGTCAATTACATACTTTACAAAGTGTCCCCTTGATATTTCTAGTACCCACCTGGCACCACACATAGTTATTACAATATCATTGACTGCATTCCCTCTGCTTTATTTCACATCCCTGTGACTGTTCTGTAACTGCCAATTTGTACTTCTTAGTCCCTGCACCTGAGCGTCGGCCTGCGAGCTAAGTGTCGCTGGTTCGATCTTCCAGTCAGGGTACATCAGAGAAGGAAAACTCTGACTCCAAAAAACCTCCGCTGCCTTGCGGCATACCTCTTCAGGGGAAAGGCTAAGGGAGTAAACCCCGACAGAAAATCCGGAGCCGGAGTCCCTAAGGCGGTTTGACGTTGTAGTCAACACCGGCAACTCCTGCGGCGCACCTGAAGCCAAGCTGTATTGACTCCGTCTTTCCCTTGGACCCTTCAGCTGCGAAGAGAGGGGGGGTCTGCTGCATGGGCAACAGCAGACCCTCCATATCACCCTGCCCAGGCTCTGTAGCTTCAGCGTCATCGCAAGATGTCGATTCAACACGGGAGGAGACAGATACGATGTCACTCCCGAGTCGGACTGCACAGCCATTCTCGGCGGTGCAGATAGACTCTTAAGAAGCTACACCATCGTCTCTCGAGACGGACGGCTGCCGACGACGACGAGTCCCTGCACCTCTTTCACCCAGTCCCCTCACCCCACTCCCCTCTGGCAACCACCTGTCTGCTCTCTGTGTCTCTGAGTCTGTTTCCATTTTGTCTGTTCATTTATTTTGTTCTTTAGATTCCACACGTAAGTGAAATCATATGGTATTAGTCTTTCTCTGACTAACTTATTTCACTCAGTATAATACCCTCTAGGTCCATCCATGCTGTTGCAAATGATAACGTTTTATTCTTTTTCATGTGGAAGCCATTTCTTACATTGAGAATTATTTCCTGTCTAGAGAGAATGAGAGTAAAACAAGTTTTATTTTCTAATCCAGAAATCCCTTTCTCGTTTATGTTTCCTTTAAAATTTTGCTCGAACACTGAACAGCTCCCTTCTTTGGCTCATCTCTTTTCTCTTCTACTATAGGCAGCTAGAATACGTTTACAGGCCTTCACATCAAGAGGACTAGTACTCAAGGAACTGCACACAATAAAAAAGACTGCATCCCAAGAGTCACATCTGCGCCTGGACCTGATCTGGAAAACAAGATCCTAGACTCCAAGCTGGTATCATTAACTGGATGAGACCTCGAATCTTAAGGGAGAGAATGAGTGTATTTTGCATTTGGGAAGGAAGTGAGTTCTTGTGACCAGAGAGCAGGGTGTGGCACATGGCATTTCCCAAAGACAGTGACTACGACACACGCCCTCTCACACGCCCTTCTCACAGGGGGATGCTGACACCCCTCTCACCAAGTAGGAACTATTTTCCTTCCACTCATGTGATGCAGTGACTTATAACAAATACATATTTGGTTTTCACCCCTGTTTCTGGCACAGAGCTCCTAAAGCCCTTGGAATTTCCTAAGCAAAGACAGGGATCAGGGTCCCTTTTGTTATGTTAATGAAGTGACTTTTGGGCCCCATCTAGGGTTGGGAGCTGGTTTCCAGGAGAACTGACCTGCTAATAAGAGGGCCGGAACTTTCAGTCACACACACCCCTGGCCCCCTCACCTCTGGGGAGAAGTGAAGGGTGAGAGGTTGAATCAATCACCCCTGGCCAACGATTTAATCAATCGTTCCTTTGTAATAAAGCCTCCCTAAAACCCCAAAAGAACAAGGTAGAGAACTTGCAGGTGGTGAACCAGAATGCCTCCATGTGCCACCATGCCAGGCCCAAGTTCCATGCGGACAGATGTCCCTTGGTTTGGGACTTCGCCTTATGTGTATCTCTTCATCTGGTTGTTGATTCCTACCTTTTAATACATCCTTTGTAATAAACTGGTAATCTATAGTGAGCAAACAGTTTCCTGAGTTCTGTGAGCTGCTCTAGCAGATTAGGCCCAAGGTGGGTCATGGGAATCTCTGATTTACAGTCAGTCGGTCAGAAGCTCAAGAGATAAGCTGGGCTTGTGATAGGCGTCTGAAGTGGAAGGCAGTCCTGTGGGACTGAGCCCTTAACCTATGGGATCAGATGCTAGGTTGCATCAGAACTGAGTTGAATTGTAGGACACCTAGCCAGTGGAGAATTGCTTGGTGCCTGTGGGGGAAAACCTCCCAGACACACACACACACACACACACACACACACTCCCTCCCCGCACCATTGGAAATCGATGAAGCTCTTTACCTTGAACAGAGGCAGACCTTTGTTATTGCCTTAACAGAGTAAAATAGAAAAGACACTATGCAACTTCTGAGGCTATGTCATTTAAATGCCATATATTTCTGACTTGTTCTATTGAGAGGCTCCCTGACGTCATGTGAAAGCATGCAGCGCAGTGCAAAGGCCACTGCAGGTGTCCCCCACTGAGGTCCCATCTGATGGCCAACATCAGCGGTCAGACCTGCACATGAACAAGACTTCAGATCATGCCAGCCCCTAAGCCATTAGTCACCCTCAACCTCCAAGACACCCTGACTGGTGCTGCAAGGAACAGAGATGAGCGTTCCCTAATGGGCCCTACCCAAGCCATAATTTATGAGCAAAATACGTGACTGTTAATGTTTTAAGCCACTCATACAATGTTTCAAGGGACTAATGTTTAAGCCAACCTTAATTTAGGGTCGTTTGTTATGCCATGATAAATAACCAGATTAATACCGACGACATCATGGTTGGATTTGAGGAAGCATCTTAGATAACAGCGGAGCAGAGGCCACAGGTCTCCCTTTTACCCACAGTCACTACCCTCAGATTTTTCTACCTTGTGAGCTCTTACCTTCTTCTTGAAACCGAAGACACAGGGTTCAAATCTGTGCCCACTTTGGCAGTGAGATCTTAAGACCTCTCTGGATTTCACCATAGCACAAACGAAGGCCTCCTTTGCACAGAAACCTATGCACGTGAGGTGAAATTATGGTTCCACTGTCAATGAGCTGCATGTGGGCCTTAGCTTCCGTGTATGTAACATCAGGTAACCGAGCCAAAAGAATCCCAAGATTCCCCTCCAACTCTAACCCTCCAAAAGGGAATGTGCTGTGCCTGCAAGGAGTTCCAGTTGCGTAGGGAAATAAGACCCATACAAATGTCTACCCCACAAGGCACTATTTGATAAGTGCCTTTTGGAGGCTCCAAACCAAGGTTCTAAGAGTGAATGTTGAAGGGAAAGGAATCCTTCCTAGCTGGGAGGCCAAGAAAAGCACTGGGAGGGAAATAACTAACATTTTTTTCATCCAGACTGGCAGAAATGTAAGGTTTGCATAGAGAGCAGTAAGATAAGGGTAAAAAGAAAGACCAGGGCTTTTCATGAAAAAGCCCACAAGCCGGGCCAAGTTTGACTGTATCGTAGATGACAGTAGTGTTTGAGCAGGGAGATCCCAGTGCGGTTTATAAGGCAGTGAATGTAGTAGTACATTTAAAAAATAACAGAAGGATCCAACAAGCTAGCCTTAAGTTCTTCCTCCCATTAGCTTTGTACCACTGGGGAATACCTTCTCTCCCCTGCATCTCAGTTTCCCAATCTATAAAACAACTGGGTTAGACTGAATGAACTCTAAGGTTCCTTTCAGCTCTGCCTTTCTATAGCGATGGACTGAACAGAAAGGGAGTTCAAAGTTAACAAGACCCATTAGGAAGGCACAGTAGTAGCTTTTGCTCTAAGAAGCCGATCTCCCAGCCATCTAGTTAACTCGTTGACGAATAATTAACTGTTTTCTACATATTAGGCATTGTTCCAGGCTCAGGGGAGAAGGAAAAAAGTCAGTCAAATCCCTTGACCCCAAGATGTCTATACATTGTTACAGGCACCCAGGTTTCCCGCCCCTCCATCCAGAGGCAAGTTTCCCCAACACAATACTGACAGTCGATATTTCCAAGTCACAGTGACCCAGGTGCTGGAGTTCCACAGTGAAGAAGCTGTCGAGGAAATCAGCAGGCATGACAAGTCTTCTACAAATAGCCCCTGCTGCCTGCCAGGTCTTGCAGCACATGCGAAATCTCCTAAGAGCAACAAGTGGCAAAGCTCACACCACCTACGGGGCTGAACTGGCTCTAACGTAACTCTTCCTTGTTTGCAAGGCACTAAGCTGCTTCTAGTTCCACACCAAAGTCATAAAGCCTGACCTCTGGAGTTCAAAAGGGCTTTGAGAATCCCCTCTCCCACACCAAGAATTGGATGCAGCATCTTCTGAGCTGGGGTAGAAACAGCCTGTGAAGAGGGTGTATCTGGCAACTAAGGGTGAAGAAGCCTCATCAACAAAGAGAAAGGGAAACCTGCCTACTCCAGGAGCCCAAAATATGGCAACCAACAAAACTCTGGTGGTCAAATCAAATGACTTAGACTTCCTCTTCCTACATACCTATTTTGCCAAATCAAGACTGCACTACAAAGGAAAAGGAAGAATATAAATTCGTAAAACACTTGTAAAAAAATAATAATGAAATAAAATTCAGGATCTTAAACCTACATCAGCTTAGCATTAACACTTCGTGAACTCTTATTCAAATTAAGGATACAGCCTTGCAAATACATATCTTGACAGTTCCCCAGGCGCCATCGGCCCCTCCCCACCAGCTTCCCATGCCTCAGAGGACACTCCGTTCCCAAGTCTGATATAAACACCTGCTAATACATTGGGTTCCTCTGCCTCCATGTGGATGACATGGAGGTCACCAAGGCAGCCAGGGAGTCAAAGGCCCAGTTTTCCAAGGCCCTAGAACCCCTTCACTAGCCAATCAGTTTCTGTTGGTCACACCAAGGAGTTTATTCCCACAGGGTCTCCTCTCCTGGGCTGACAATGATAAAAGGCCCCCAGGTTACAACCAAACATCTATTGAAAGGTCAGACTAAGAGATGCAGGTGCCAAGGTCATCAATCCAAATTGTAAATGCCTTGAAGAAAGAGATTGGGTCATCCCTCTTTGTCCCCGACTGTCCACCACAGAGCCTGGCACCCAGGAGGAGCGCCTTCAGAGTTCACTGACAATGACTTCCTCAATGAGCTGGTGACTTACTGCCCTACTCGGCCCACAGAACACCCCCCAGATGTGGCTGGGGGTGAAGGCAGCCCCAGAAACCACCAGATGAGGATTTCAAAATGATACCGACAGTCCAGCAGCAGCCTCTGAGAGAAGGGGGTGGCTAGTCACAGAGGCCTGCAACTCCATGCCAGAAGCCCAGGAAAGGAGGGAGGGAAGGAAGCGGACGTGTGGCAGGAAGGAAGGAAGGGAAGTGAGGACTTAGATGGGAGGCTGGAAAAATGCTTTTTTTAGGCACATCAGAGGCTCAGATATTTACAAACACCATTCATCTTGTTAGGATGGCAAGCATGCTGAGAAGCTAAAGAAAGAACAATTTCTAAAAACATTTAAAACATATAGATATGTTTCTAAGTAGAATCCGGAGAACTATCAGCAGCCCTGATTCTGCTTTGTGACTGATGTACACAACACATCTCACCAACCTCCTGAGTGAAAATTAGAAGAAAAAAATGAATACTTAAAGGAGTTAAGGGCTACTGGGAATGGTAACTTTTAATGCAGGTCCTAAATACATTGTTTCTTTAAAATTAAGAATAAGACCATACGATTAGGTATAATGTTAATTTCACTGCTACAGTCTCACATTAAAGATGTAAGAACCTTCATTAATCCCCAGTCTCCACCCGCCACAGACTGGTGCGAGCCCAGCAAAGCGGTTCCCCAGAAGCCGACAGTGGGGGACAAAGACTCTGCGATCTAGACCTGTTTCTGCCTTGGCCGCCATGTGCCCTGGGAGAATTCAGTTTTTCTATTTGTTTTACCCAAGAAGTTGATGGTCCCTGCCATTCTCGGCCTCATCCAGTTCAGGGAAGCAAGCAAGCAAACACATCTAGTCTAGGATAAGAGGGTGTGTTGGCAGAAGGCAGGGGGTTCTCACTGGTCTTCTTGCCAGAGTGGATATTCAATTTGTCTAAGTACCAAGCTCTTAGGTACTTAACAAGTCAGAACCTACCCACCTTCATTTGTTTGGCTGGCACGGTCCATCCAGACCATTTCCACTGGGACCAAATCCTGCGTGTGTGGCGTAGGGAACTCCTCCTGCTTCATCCGTGCCAGTAACTCCCCAGGGACTATGTCCTGCACCCATTCTACCCACCATATCTGGACTCCAGCTCTGAATGAATCATACGTCTGCCACCATCCCTGGCCTGACCTGCGGGTGCTACATCCGACTGGACTCAGACTGCATTGCACAGCCCAGACACCCAGGAGGGAATGGCCCTACCCCAACCTAAGCTGGGCATCCTTCTCATAGCTAGCTATCCATTCTAGTGGCTGAGGTACCAAAAGCCAAATCTGTCCACCTGAGATTCAGCAGATGGGGCTGTGAAAGGTACACGGCTTTCATAAAAGGGCCTGGAGGTTCTTCTAGGACATCAGCACTGAGCCTTGGCCAAGACCCGAGCAGTGTTGGTGAGAACTGGACATCTACCTGCCAGCTCTGGAAGCTGTTATCCTATCACAGGCAAGGAGCTAACACTTACTATGTCAGTTGGCCTTCACAGCAGCCCTGTAACATAAGTACTATTATTATTTTACAGAGGAGCAATCAAGATTTTAGAGGGCATAAGAAAACACCCTGAGATCTAAGTAGTTAAAGCCTAGATTTAAAGCCAATTCTGAGTCCAAAATTGTGGTTTTTCTATGGTCAAACATTCCCACTTTTAAAAAGAAGAGAAAACCAGCAAAGTAGATTATAGGTTACGCTGACTAAAATTCCCAAAGCTGCTTTGTTTGCATCCCATCCTGAATTCTTGAAGACCTAGACTTCTGCTTGGAACTTGTACTGATATGCATAACTGCTTCCCCACTTACCCCCAGAGTGGTCAGCCTCCTCACTAGAGCACAGCTAGCTCAGGGGAAGCCCCCAAGCTGTCCCCATTTTGGGAAAAAGAAACATCCAGAAGAATATCAGCTGCTTCTTGCTGTCTCCATTCCTGGAGCTCTCGGCTCCCCTGACAGTACAAAGCGAAGTGTGTTTTACAGTCCCTGTTTGCTCTCTCCTGTGGAGACTTAGAGAACTGGAAAATGTCTATATTATTTTTGCTTCATGGTCAGCATGAGCGGGGCCCAGATTATTCACCGAGACGACTGTGAGAGTCATGATGATAATCATTTACGTTCTGGCAGGGATCCTGCCCAGGAGCTAGGCCATTTGGCTGTCCCTTGATGACACCCTCCAGTGAGCCCCATGTACCCGGCAGTGCTCCCCTACTCACCTGCTCAGAGTCCCCCGCGGGGCTTTAGAGCCTCCAGCTCCGTGGGTGATGCTGGAATTCTTGTTGGCAGTCATGGTCATTTCGGCTCTCTGCAAACCCAGAGCCCTGCAAAGACAAGGCCTATAAGCCAAGTTTCCATGGGCAGCCAAAGGCACCTCAAACATTTCCAGATGACCTCCAAAACTGCCAAGAGGGTTTCTGGGGTGGGTGGTAGGAACTACTTTCCCACATATATTTAATTTCACGTGTTATAGCTTAAGGGCCTCTAAGGACCCCTGATCTGGGTTGGGAAGAGATTCTGTGAGCTAACAGATGATTTATCTGTTCTCAGAAAATGATGTAAAAAACAAAACAAAACTGACAAACAAAAACTCCATCTACATCCTACATCTTCCCATTTAAGTTAAGAGTTCCCCAAATTCCTAGCATGCCATACAGCCTTTATAAATTTTGCCATATTTGCATACCTCCTGAACAACTATTCATTCAATATTTTTCTTGACTCAACTTGAAATTGACTTGCTTTCCTTAAAATGTTCTAAAGCCCTGGCCAGGTCACTCAGTTGGTTGGAGCGTTGTCCCATACACCAAAAATGCTGTGGGCTTGATTCCCAATCAGGGCACATACCTAGGCTGCAGATTTGATAACCAGTCAGTGGGCTAAAGGGGACAACTGATTGATGTTTCTCTTTCTCTCAAATCAATAAATTTACCCTTGAGTGAGGACTAAAAGAAAGACATATTATGTTAAAATAAATAACTTCTGTGCTCTTAAAAAAAAACACCATCATGAAAGTAGAAAGATACCCACAGAATGGGAGAAATTATTTGCAATCATACATCTAAGGAACTTGTATCTAGAACACATAAAGAGCTCTTACAACTCAGTATCAGAAAGACAAATATCCCAATTAAAAAGCAGATAAAGGATTTGAATAGACATTTTTCCAAAGAAATAAAATTGGCTAACAATCATGTGAAACAACGTTCAACATCACTGGTCATTAGGAAAATACGTATCAAAACCACAATGAGGTATTACTTCACATGCGTTAGGATGACTATAATCAAGAAGACAGAAAAAAACAAGTACTCGTGAGGCTGTAGAGAAACTGCACATTCAAAATGTGTAGCCACTTCGGAAGTTCCTCAAAAAGTAACACACAGAGTTACCATATGACACATCACCATCCACTTCTAGGTATATATCCAAGAGAAATGAAAACATTATGTCCACACAAGTACTTGTACAGATAAATGTTCCTAACAGCATTATTCATAATAGCCAGAAAGTGGAAACAACTCAGTGTTCACCAACAGATGAATGCATAAACAAAATGCAGTATGTATATACGTACAATGGAATATTATTCAGACACAAAAAGGTATAAAGGACATTGATACATTATATATTCTACAACATGGATAACCCCTGATGGATTTTTTGGGGAAATGTCCAGAAGAGGACAAATCTGCAGAGACAGAAAATAAATGAGTGGCTGCCGAGGGATGGATTGAGATAGAAGAATGGGGAGTGACTGAATGAATATGAAGGTTTCTTTGGGGGGTGAAAAAAAGTTCTGGAATTACATAATGGTGATGGCTGCACAATGCTGTGAATATATTAAAAACAATTGAATTATACACTGTATGTGAGTGAATTTTATGGCAGGTGAGTATCTCAATATAGATGTTAAAATAAAACTTAAGAGCAAAAAAAAAAGGGCTACTATTAAGTGCCTTGCAGAGTGGATGGGAGACAGCCACTGTGAATGCGCGCTCTGGCCTGGCTGACTCCACCTTCGTGGACACTGAACAATCCAGCAACAGTAGGTCTCTCGCTCTGATGGGCATTCTCGTCACACTGACCAAAACCAAGTCTATTTGGCTGCGCAAGTTCAACACAGCTATTTATGGCCACTAATAACCTTCCTCCAGGAGGCCATCTATTTATTACCTTGGTGCAAATAAGTGATTGTCTCGATGATAAAAATAAGCCGAACCCTAATTCTTTATATGACTCGTACTTCTTTCCTAACTTCAACATGAAATGCACTCTGTCGAATTGCTTTAACATCACAGAAGCTGTCAGGGTTGTGGTTCTGGTGATGATGGTGGTGGATGGAGAGGGGGAAGCAGCCAGCAGGCAAAAGGGCGATTATCTGATGGTGACAGTAACAAGACATTGCTCTAAGGTGAGTACTGCAGATGCTTTAGTGAAAAGGGAACCAACCCAGGCCTCACGTTTATCCTTCATAAAGTGGATAAAAGCCTTCCCTACCTGTATAAACTGCAGTACCCAGCATAACGTTAGTGATGATGATGATAATGATGAGGTAGAGGAAGAGGAAGACTCAATCCTGCCACCAAAGCATCTAGGCGCACTGGCTCTAGTGAAATATGTGCTTGGCACATGACTGTGTGTGTAACAGAAAGAAGGGAGAGAAGAGGCAGCCCCTGGAAACTCTCCCAGGTCAGTTTTCAGGGGTTTCAGGGGCAAAGTCCAGGCAGAAACTGCATGTTTGGAAAAATGGAATTGTTGAACTATCTGAAGAGTAACAACCCAGAGAAAGGAAAATAATAAGGTACCTCTAGAATTTTTCTACAAACTCTGCATTGAGACAAAGAGACCCCAGTCCCAGAAACCAAGGTGCCATGGGAGGAACACCTGACTTGGAGTTAGGTAACTAAGTCCAACCCTGCCTCTATGAACTGCTACGTAAGCGACACTGCATGAGTGATTTTCCAAGACTCGACTTTCTCACGATAAGAGCAATAATAATAACATGACCTACCTCACATGATTGTTATGTTTGGCACAGGGAAGTTTAATAGTAAATGGTTTTTCTTCCAGCTTATGTTTTTCTAGGTATTTGGAAGGCAACCTCTCCATTCACAAGTTCGAGCCATTTTTCAGACTCCCTGGCACTGCCATTGATACCATCACTCTATTCTAGGCACTTGCAAGGTACAAAATAAAAAAAACTGACGTAGTCCCTTCCCTGGAGAAGCTAACTACAAAGAAAGAAAAGTCAAGTAAATGGAAGACCTCATAGCAAGGAAACATTTGAAGTAAGCCTTAACCTATTTGTTACACACAGTAATTGGACCTCAGGAAAAGCAAAGGTACATTTATTATGAGACAGGCTGCTGGATTCTTTATATAATTATAACAGCTACAGTTATAAGCACTTCCTATGAATTAAATCATTTAATCCTTGTAACAACCTTATGAAGTAGGTTCTATTACTATTTACACATGATGGGGGAAATCAAAGCACGGAGCAATTAAACAGCTTGCTCCAAGTCACACAGCTAGAAAGTGCAAGACAGGAATTTGAGCCCAGGTGACAGCACCCATGTCCTGGCTCTGAGCCAGGACCCCGCATGGCCTCCAATCGCCCTCTAGTTCAGCTCTCACCATTCTACAAGGTGGTAGATAACACAGGTTGTTTCTCCAACCGGGAAGTTTCAGAAAGATGAAATGACTGGCTCAAGATCCCTCACCTAGTGAAGGGACAGGGCAGGAATGTGGACTCACCTCTGCCCGACTCCACTGTCTACTTACTTTCCCCGACACGGAGGGGGGTGCCTGTTAAACATGCAGAGTCCCAGGCCCCATCGCCACCTCCTGAATGGGAATCTGTAGGGATGGGGCCTAGGAATTTGCATTTTCAGAAAGCACCGTAGGTTAGTCTTATTTACCCATAAGTATGAAAATGTGTGTCTTACAGCACACTCTCTAAGGACTTGGAAAGGTATGAAAGGTCACTACCAATCATCTTCCCAAAAGTCTGCCAAGCTATGAGAAAATAAAGATGAACGTGCAGTCCCTCTTCCTCCTCCCACCCCTCAGCTCCTTCCACCTTGCACAGCCTCGCTGACCCCAATGACAAAGGAGCAGGGACATCACCAGATCTGGTGAAAGGTGTGCTCAGAGTCCTTGTGTCTCAAAACAGCTCTTCCTGCCACCCACCTCTGGTAGCTAACAACTGCTTCCCTCACTTGCTCCTCGCTTGTTTTCCTGGGGAAAAAAAAAAAAGTTTATACCCAAAGACATAAACTGGTTGTTGGCAAGAGCAAAAAATGTCTCATTTGGCCTTCCTTTTTACTTATAAAAACTTTGAATCAGTTGTCAAACATTTAAAAAATTGGGTGTGGTACAAATAAAATACAAATAAAAATTCAGATTGGTGGTTTCTCTTAAAAAGCAGAAAATCTGCCATCGCTGCCTGCGTTTCCATACAGTATGCCCGCAGTTAGCCAGACCATGTAGACTCAGCAAGCTCTCTCCAGTGTACCATGCCCCTCCCACCCAACGCTACAGCTGGCCAGCCTCATGCAGCTCTGTACCTGACCTTCCGGGCAGCGGGGAGTGCTGCAGCCCCAGCAGGGGAGCGTTGGGAGGCACTGCACTGTGGGCACCCATGCAAAGCCTCCTGGGCAGCTGGGCCTGAGCAGTGAGGGAAGAAGAGCCTATTCTAATGCAGGGCATCACCTCTCAGCCACCTGAAAACCCACATCTACTCCCCTCAAGCACCACTGGAAGAAAGAGCCTCTGGAAGGTTCCCTGCTTTTGCTCAGGCCAGCCTTCGCCTTGCAACACTCCCAGATTCTTGAGTGTTCCCTCTCCCCGCAGCCCAACCCCATCACCCGATTCAGATGCTGTCCCCAAGGTCCAAGAAGAGCCCCAGTGCACGTCAGTCTCTGAAGGGAGTGCCTCCTGAGGGGTGCCCTGCCTCTAAGAATGAACTTTCTTATCCTAGAGAAAAAAACTGTTGCCCCCTGTTTAGGTGACATCTCTAAAATGTCTACTTGGTACTTTTCCGCAGGCCTAGCTGTGGACGTGACAGTATGCCTTGTCCCTGAAGAAGGAGCCATCTGAGCCCTGAGAGTGATGAGGAACAGAGGCAAGCACTGGGAGGGAAGCCTCCCATTCCCCATGGGGCTGAAGTCTCCATTGAGAGGAGGTGCTCGGCTGGGCGCCCTGCTTTCCTCATACAGGTAAGAAGATGAGATGCCCGACTACAGGAACCTCCAAACCACATGAGGGAATTCTGCTGACCTCTCGTCGTCGGCAGCCGTCCGTCTCGAGAGACGATGGCGTAGCTTCCTGAGAGTCTATCTGCACCGCCGAGAATGGCTGTGCAGTCCGACTCGGGAGTGACAATCCCTGCGACACTTGTCACAGGTGAAGGCAGATGGCTGTTGTTGCTGCTGTTGACGCTGCTTCCGCCTCGATCTTTTCTGGACCGCCTCCTCGTTGCGCGCAGCCTCTGCGCGGGACGTACCTTGCCTGACCGCGAGCCTCCAGGCTAGGCGGTCGTCTGCTTGAACTTCCCATGTGTTGAGATTGATGGAGCATTGTGTCATGTCCTTTTTGCAGATGTCTTTGAACCGCAGTTTTGGGCGCCCTGTCATCCTCTGGCCTTCTGCTAGCTCGCCATAGAGGAGGTCTTTGGGAATACGGCCTGCATCCATTCTTTTGACATGGCCGAGCCACCTGAGGCGTCTCTCGCTAAGAACTGCATGCAAACTGCTCATATTGGCTCGCTTCAGCACCTCGGTGTTGGGAACCTTATCCTGCCAGGCGACATGCAGGACGCGTCGCAGGCACCTCATGTGGAAGCTGTTGAGTTTCCTTTCGTGCCTTGCGTAGGTGGTCCACGTCTCGCTGCCATAGAGAAGAGTGCTGAGTATGCAGGCTTGGTAGATGCGCAGTCTGGTTTTCTCAGTGAGGCTGGAATTGTTCCACGCTCGCCGGTTCAGTCTGGCCATAACTGTGGCTGCCCTGGCGATTCTCCAGTTGACCTCCAAGTCGACTGACAGAGAGCTCGAGATGGTGGACCCGAGGTAAGTGAAGTCGTTGACAACCTCCAGGGTGTATCCGTCGATGGTGATGCATGGGGGAGTCCCCGTGCCTTGAGCCATAACATTCGTCTTCGTCAGGCTGATGGCTAGTCCGAACTTCTTGCATGCGTGGGAAAGGCAAGTGACTAGCTGCTGAAGTCCCTCTTCGGAGTGTGATGTCAAAGCTGCGTTGTCGGCGAAGAGCATCTCACGGATGAGCACCTCTTTGACTTTGGTCTTGGCTCGTAGACGGGCCAGGTTGTAGAGCTTGCCATCGGATCTGGTGTGAATGAAGACACCCTCGCTGCAGTCCTTAAAGGCGTATTGGAGGAGCATGGAGAAGAAGATTCCGAACAGCGTAGGCGCGAGGACGCAGCCCTGCTTTACTCCGCTGCTGACTGGGACGGCCTCAGAGGTTGCGCCGTTGTAGGACACCATGCTGTGCATGTTGTCGTGAAAGGACATGACCACAGCAAGCAGATGTGGTGGACAGCCAATCTTCCGTAGCAAGCTGAAGAGTCCGCTTCAACTGACCAGATCAAACGCCTTCGTGAGGTGTCCTCTACAGTCCACTAATTTCTTAAGCACTCTCTCATGTGGAAGTAACAGCTTAGGAAACAGCCACAAGGGGAGGAAGAACAGGTGGGAAAGGGATCTGGGCTCTGGGTGTGCCAAGAGCCTGCTCACAGCCCCCTGCTCTGCACAGCTGCAGTCTGCCTGCAGGGAGGCCAACCTGCCCATTCACCCTGCCCCGGGACACCTACTCAGACCCTCCCGACCTTTTCACCGACTCTCTCCTGCAACCCTTCTCCATCCCTCGCCCCGGTCAAAGAGATGATGAAAGAACTAGCAGCTCCCCCACAGCCAGGCCCAGCTCTTCAATCTCTTCCTCGGGGAGGCTCAGCAACCAGTGTTGCCCCTGCAAGCTACAGGGAGGGTCCTCATCAGAATGAGTTCCTTTTAATTAAGTGCCTGAATCAGAATCCTCAAAAGTGCGAGCACATGGTTCTTTCCTTCTCTCCTGCAGGTGTCCGTGGATGGGGCTAAGGTGGGGAGGGCCTGTTCACCTCTCCCAGCTCTTGTCAGGACGAGCAGCTCCCAGCTTTGCTGTAGCTGCTCACCTGCACAGCCTCTCTGGTCTCTGGCATTCCCAGGAAGTTCAGCCACCCACTGATCTGACAGCCTGGGCCCTGCTGTCCCCACGCTGCAGAGAAAACTGTAGGGGAGTGTTGGCTAGTTCTCCATTTTTTTAACAAACTTCCATACTTAGCAAAAAAAAGGTGCTCAAATAAATGTTAACTGATTTGTTAACTGATGACAAAAGATGACAAAAGAGGACCCAAGAGGGCCCCAAGGAGTCAAAGGCAAGGATGACAAAGGGCCCCGGAAACTCTAGCACTGACCACACACCTCAAGTGCCCTTCTTCTCTTCCAAAAGTCAGTTACTATAAAATCGTTGAGAGAGTTTTCCAACTGTAGCTGCCTCTGCCTGTTGAACTGTCAATGGCGGGCCTCCCTGCCCCCCACCCCTCGGCCAATCTTGATCTTCACACGTGTCCCTATTATCTTCCAAGACCTGCCCAGTCACAGGTTCTCCCGCAACACATGCATGCACACACGCGCACACGCGCACATGCACGAGGAAAGGCTATTCCTGGGAAATCCTCCTTCATCTCTTTCCTGTTGGCTTTCTCCCTCCTCCCCCTTTTCCTCCCCTCCTTTCCTGATCCATTTCTCACTGGCTTATCTGCCCACACCCTTGTCCTTGGCTCTGCTGTGCCTAGAAACAAGGGACTACAAAGGGAAAGGGGGAGAAAGCGGGCTTGAGGCTGGGTGAGTGGGCCTCTAAAGCTTTAGAAAGGGAGCCAGGAAAGATTTGCTCAGGTCTATCCCATTATTCACTCTGAAATGCCAGACCCCTTTCCCTCTCACTATTTCTACATACCTTGTACCTTGGATCTTTTTCATTCCAGCCCCAGGTTCTGGGATTCTAGGTCCAGAAAGACTTTAAAACAAAAATGTCGAGGGGATTATGAGCCCAGTGAAGAGAAGAGGAACCAAGATCTGTTTTGCTGGGAGGTCAGAAGAATGGCTGGGTGTTGTGACAGGTCCCCATAAGGGTGAAATCCTCCTCAGTCAGCCACAGGAAAAGATGATTTTTGCTGTTGTTGTTGTTGTTGAATAATAATCCAAAACAAAATTAAGCTTTCTTTCCATCTCTTCACTGTCCACTTATCACTCCCACATCCTCTTTCCCAACCCTCCTCCTCAAAGAGCCCTTGAAGTTTGGGTTTTCAACCTCGACCATTTTCAGTCCCTTTTCCTGCCAGATGGTCCTTCTCCACTTTAGTACAGACTTCTGTGGAGGTTTGAGGCTGGTTTTAAACATTTCCTGAAAGCCTGAAGTGGGGTGAGGGTTTGTTAGGCAATTCCAGGCCAAAGAAAATCGGGTTGCTTCCAAGGTAGTTTTAAAAACCTAGACGCAGCTGTTTCTGCCAGTCTGGAAACACAGCCTCGTGGCAAGTGGCTTAACTCAGCTCTGCCAGGACGGCGGAGCCCACTCTGCCCCACGATTTGCCACCATTTGGGAAAAGAAAGCAGAATGAAGGCTTGCCCCAGAAAGAGCTCCTGGGGGCTAACCACTTTGCCAAGAACTTGGTGGGTCCCCAGCCATGATGATGAGTGAAAGGCCACAGGCCAGGCTCACACCAGCACCTTCCCTCTGGCCAGCCACTGCAGACTAGTGGCCATTTCCTGCACGTGCTAGGAATGTCATGCCTCCAAGCTTTCCGGTTCAACTAGTTCTTTCTATGTTGATGTCCTCCACCTCCATTCTTTCTTAAATATCCAGTTCAAATGTCAACTCCTCTCTGAAGCCCTTCCTGATCCTAAATCGACCTCATTCTCACCCCTCCCATGCTCTCCAATCCAGCTGAACTCAACCTCATTGATGGCAAAATGCCTCCCCAGCTCTAGAAAAACACACTACCCACAAGCCAGCTGTCTCAGGAGTCTCAGAAACAGTAGGGGAAAAGGGACTGGGCAAGCCTCGATACCTCCGTTTTCCTATCTGTAGCATAGGGAGAACACCCCATCTCTATAATGAGGACATGAAGATTTACGTGATACCATCTATAAAAAAAAAAAAAAAGAGGATACTCAGAATCAAGAAGGAATACACTTGAAGTCTCTGAACCACGGGTTTAGCTTTCCCCCAACTCACAGTCTTAAGACTCTTTCCTTGTCCTCACTCTATTAGCTGACTTTGCTCCCTGCTTCACTGAGAAAACAAGCCATCGGGACAGACCCTCAATAAACTACGATCAATCACCTTTCCCTGCCACCAGCATCAGTGCCGATTTTGTCACTACTCTGCTCAAAACCACCATGTGACTCCTGACCGCTCAAAGTAAAAGCCAAAATCTTTACAATGACTTACAAGGCCCTTCATCATCCGGGTCCCCATATCTTTGACCTCATTTCAACTACTCTTTCCTCTTCCTCTTTCCACACCAGCCACATGATCTCACTAGTTCCTCAAACACATCACACACATTCCTACCTCAGGGCCTTCACACCTGCCCTGCCCTGTAGCTCAAACATACTCCACTGGGAGAGCCTGCTCCCTCACCTCCCGGGTCTTTGGTTGGATGTCATCTTCTTAGTGAGGTCTTCCTCCATGACCACACTATAAAATATTAGTATTCAAATTACTATTTAAATACCTTCCTCCACCCATCTACCCTTCACAACCCCTATTCCCTCTTTTCTGTTTTATTTTTTATTTTACTCTTCTCATTTATCATCATCTAATATACGACTTTTCTTTCCATTTATTATGTTTATATAAGTTCCATGAGGCTTATATAAAGCCTCATGTGTTCATCCACGGCTATATCCTCAGTGCCTAGAACAACTGGGGCATAGAAGACCCTCAATTAATATTTTTTTGAATGAAAAAACATTTGTCACCAGCTCAGAGCTGTCCTCCCTGGACAGGGACAGCAGTTTGGGGCTCCATTATCCAGACCCATCTTCCAACCCCACCAGCCTTCCCAGTTCAGTCTGACTTACCTGTCGCAACTACACCCACTCAGAAAATCAAAGGGGAGCCATGTCCTCTGAGCACCCAAAAGATCCAGGGCAGGGATGGTTTCAGCCCAAGAACTCAACTGAAATTGCTCTCTGCAAAGATTACCGTCATCTTCCTATTGGAAGAGACAAAGGTCCTTTTTCTCTGGGGCTTAATGAATTACAGGGCCTCCCTTTCCTGACCTCTACTGTTTGGGATACTACTGACCAGCCCTCTCTGAAGCACCGCAATGGAGTTCACTCTCAGTCTGGAGCACATTCTCGGGAGTAGTAGTGCACAGTCTGCCTGGAGCTCTTTATGCTCATCCAAAGGGGGCACAAGTTAAGGTCGGCTGGGAAATACTGTTGGCAAAGTGGGCAGGGCAGAAAGAGACAGGTGTGGGCATTTAATATTTTTCATTTGTTTCACTGAGGACCCTTTGCAGGCATCTTCCCCATGCTACTGTGCTATCCTCTGCACCTTGCCGTTGAGCAGCTCCCATCCTGGCCTAAGAAAAAATATAGCAAAGAGAAGATTCTGGAACAGTGTAACAAGAGCTGTGACAGAAGTATGAACACAGAGCTCTGGGAGAAAGAAGAAAGACAAGTAATGAGGTAGTCAGGAGGGATGTCAGGGAGGGCTTCTGGAGGAGCCAGAAGTAACACTGGGCTGCGTCTTGAGGAATTGTGGAAGATAAAGAAGGCGGAAGGACACTGCCAGCATTAGAAAAACCATAAGCCAAGGAGATCTTGAAGCAAGCTGAGATTTTTGAACAGGACACAATAAGCAATAACCATAATAGAAAACATTGAAAAATCAGACTACCTTAAATAAGAACTCTGTTCATTTTTAAAAATGCCATTTAGAGAGTGGAAAAGGGAACTTAGAGAGTAGGTACACAGGTTGCAGGGCTGGGCAGATTTGGAAACATTAAATACACAGGGCAAAGTTATCAGGAAAAAGTGGAGTAACCCAAACGGCAGAGGTTGGCCAGATCATTAGGGCTGAATGCCCCTTTGCAGAAAAGCTCTTGGTTCCTCGATTTTGGAAGGAAGTGGAAGAAAGTGCACATATACAGCCAGGCTCTGCTGGTTGTATCCATGTATTTATCTCTAACCTAGCTGCCGCTACCTCTGTTTTATGGATGAAGAAATGAGGCTCAGGTTGGGTAATTTGCCCAGGTTTCACAGTAAGTAGCAGACCCCAGAGTCCTGAGAAGTTGGTGCTGAGCTCTTTGACTTCAGAGGATATCAGTCCTTTGGTTTCTGTCACATCTTATGGCAAGAAGCCTCCATCCCAAGCAAAGCCCTGCAGCCCAGCTCTGTCTGGACAGAGTTAGAAAAGAATCATCGGCAGAGGTCTCACTCCCAGCCCCCAAATTCTTGGTGTTAAAAATCCATTTTTCTTGAAGCCACCTATCACAGGGCCCTGAATCAACACAAAATAAATATAAGAGATGTTCCTCTCTTGAAGTTCTTCGGGCCATTCCGCCCATCGTTGCCCCCCACCTAGACGGAGCCACACCCACCACAGACCCTGATCACAGAGAGGCCCTCCCCTAGCAATGCAGTCCAGCTGGTGCTTAGACTGCAGATGAGGGGAGTCTGTCCATCCACCTGCCCAACTTCTTTTTATTTATTTTTTTTTTTTGGACATCCAAACTTTTATTTCAATAAACCTAAAGGAACAGTCTCTTGTTTTCATTTTGTACTGTATGTTTTTTCCTGTCCAACTTCTTCAAGCATCATGACAGGGACACAATTTGCCTCTTTTTACTCCTTTAAACAAGGGCTACTTGACAAGTTAGGTCTGTGGCTCTCAAACTGGGTGCCAAGGGCCCAAGAGCACTGCAGAGGATTGTGGGTGCTGCAAGACAGTTTGCATTTTTGAGGGAGACTGGGCAATGCTCAATATTTGTCAGAGACCCTGTGAGTTCCCAGTTTTAACATTACATTGCATTACCTGCTTTCTAAGAACGTCATTTGTGAAGCTGAGTTTTTCAGCAGCTGCTGTGATTAAAAAAAAAAAAAAAAACTAGGACCATGTGAAAAGTAACGTGGAACAGGAAATGAGGATGGCAGTATTCAATCTGATTCCAAGATGTGAGATGTTGTGCAGTACCCAGGACATCCCATGGGTTAGTAATTGTGGTTATTTCAGAAGGAAACAATATTTTTCCTTTGACTTTACATATAATTTTTTCAAATGGCTACGCACTTACTACATTGTTTAGACCCAAGTACTTAGTAAATGAAACGCAGGTTTTCTTTTGGCCTATAGGCACTGTGAAAAATTACTGAAACTCCAGGGACCCATGACCTGAGAAAGTCTGGGAACCTTCACAGCAGGTGTGGTTAAGTCTGCATCCAGGAGCCAAGAAGGAGTTCCCAGGGCAGGCCCAGCCCTGCCCCAGCAGCTGGCGGGTAGCAGGCCTCCGGGCTATGGACAGCACACCCAGGCTTCCCACAGCAGCTCACAGAGCAGCTGCCCCTCTGCCTGAACAGAAGGGGCTGCACACCAGCTCCCTGCCAGCCCAGAGGCTGTGCACATCTGCTTCAGCTTCGCCCCAGGCTCCCAGGCTCTCCTCAGAACTTCTTCCCTGAAAAGATCTATTCAGTGCCGACCTCATGAATCAAACCCAAAGCCAGCCCAGAAGCCAGCCAGCAGGGGCCTTCCATACATGCTCAGACTTGGGTAATGTCCACACACCAAACCATTAATCCACAGAGGGAGGGAGCAGTGGGAACCTGGGAGAGGTTTTCCACTGACAGCCCAACCACTGAAAGGCCAGGTGGGCTTCTGGGGTGAACATTTGTGTGAAAATAATGCCTTTGTTCCCGAGCGGCTTCTTGCCCCACATACTCCTTCCCTCCATTCTTCCCTGAAGTCATAATCCTCTGCTAGTAACGTCACAGCTGTTGATACAACAGTCAACTGTTGCGATGTCACAAGACTCAACTTTCATAGATTTCGGTGGGGAGTTGGTATAGAGAACGTGAAAAAGGGCCAGAACAGAATAAAGCTATAGAACTGGAATTTGCTTTTTCATGCTAATTTCCCTGGTGATAAAGGGTAATGATGCAGAAAAGGAAATGCAAGCCACTGGCATAAGGCTGTGTGTAGATTCGTCTATACCAGGGGGAGAGGGGCAGGAGGCCAGATGAGGGCAGATGAGGGCAGAAAGGAAACAAAAGAAAGGAGTTCTCAATTCTAGGATTATCCAACTGTGAAGATGTTCTCAGTTTTGCGCAGTCCAAGATGCTCTCTTCCCACCATTCACTGTCTGAGCCCAGAGTAAGTCGGGGGAAGCCAAAAGTACAAAAGGCTCCGTGCTAAAATATGCCCTGGAAGTTGTCTGCGATAGTGTACTGAGTTCTGGACTCTACACCATCTGAGTGACAGACTCGGTTTGACTGCATTTTGAGGACGGTGAGCAGGATGGAGGGGTCACTCAGAGACACATCACATAAGAAATGACTCAAGGAACTGAGAATGTTCACCGGGGAAAAGTCTGTGCATGGGGGAAGCTGGAGATTGCCTTGAGAATTTAGAAAGGCTTCAAGTGCAAAAGGAACTGCATGTGTTTTCTACGGTCCCCCTAAGAAACTCCATCCAGACAATGAGAAGATCGGAATGGCCAAACTGAGGAAGAACTTTTTATTCTTAAATTCCAATTAGAGACTATAATTCTTTTTAATTCCTTACTTCTCAATTACAGACTATATTCTTGAGGACAAGGACTATCTTGTTCACTATAGTATATCCCAGAACTTACACATAGTAGGAGTTTATTAATATTTGTTAAGTAAATGAACAAATAAAGCAATGACATTGGCCTGCTGAGGTTGTGGTATTTCCTTGGACTCACTCATTTGATAAGTATTTTTTGAATCCCTACCAAAAGCTACTTGCTCAGTTAAGATGCTGAAAGAGGCAGGTAAGGTTAGACTGTCTCATACCCACTACCCCTCCTCCAGCTTTGTAAATTAGCACAGGTGGTACGTAAGATCCCTTCCAATACTGAGATTCCTTGATTCTTAGAGTTAACTAAAAAATTTTAAACTGAGCAAAAAGATGAGCGTAAAGGCCATGGATAAATCCTACCCACCACCACTACTATTCACAAGCCTGGAATGTAGACCAAGCTAAGGCTTCCTTCTCAGCTGGGGAGAGGCCTCAAGCTAAGGCAGCACTGTGCTGGACCACACCAGACCAGAGTACCAGCTAGGTATTTATCAAAGCCCTTCACCCCCTAGGCTGAACAGACAAAGTAGGCTCCTACATGAACCCAGGCTCCCTCAGCCCATCAATAATAGGAGGTATTTCAGATACCCTCACTGCTCTCAAGGAACTTAAAATTTCCCCATCAGCGTCAAGAGAAGTATAACTACAGGCAGTGAAACAGATAATTTAACAATAACAATAGAGCAGTCCCTATTTATCTGCAGACAATACATTCCAAGACCCCTAGTGGGTGCCTGAAACCGCAGATAGGACCAAACCCTATATATCTATGATAAAGTTTCATGTGTAAATTAGGCACAGTAAGAGATTGCCAACAATAACAAATAATAAAGTGGAACAATTATAACAATATACTGTAATAAAAGTTACATGAATGTGGTGTCGCCCTCTCTCTCAAAATACCTTGTTGTGCTACTGTGCTCATCCTTCTTGTGATGCTGGGAGATGACACAATGCCTAGGGGATGAGATGAAGCGAGGTGACCAATGTAGGCTACTGCTGACCTGTAGACAATAAGGGTAACTTGAAGACAAGCACGGTGACACCTCAACTATAGATCTGATAAGCAAGACAGCTACTAAGTGACTGATGGGCAGAGAGTGTGCAGTTGGCCCCAGTATCTGCAGGTTCCACACCTACAGATTCAACCTACTACAAATCAGAAATATGTTTTTATTTTTTATTTTTTTCATTGTTTACTGAAAGCCAGTTTTCAGGCTTTCTAGGGTGCGTTTATTATAAGTGCTTTTGAATGCAGAGCAGATTGCTCCTGGCATGCAGGCAGTGTTCTGCTGGTGACACAGGAATGCTTACGTCTGCGTGGTTTTGTCTTACAGACTTGTCTTGGTCAACTGGTGCTTTCCCAGGTCGTGTTTGCTCAGTCTCCTCCTCATTCTGTGCTTCAGGGAATATCCTATGACAGACTATCTTGATGTGGTTGTCTCAGTTTAATAGCACACACTTGAAGGAGTTTACAAAAAGATTGGAAATCAATACAAAGATTTTTTTTAAGTTACATTGTTGCCGACATGTACTAAGATGGTTGCACCTGTACCAAACATGTACAGACTTTTTTCTCATCATTATTCCCTGAACAACACAGTATAACAACCATTTACACAGCATTTATATTGTATTAGGTATTATAAGGAATCTAAAGAATACAGGAGGATGTGCATAGGTTATATGCAAACACTATGTCGTTTTATATAAAGGAATTGAGCATCCATGGATTTTGGTTTCCACAGGGAGTCCTAGAACTGGCCCCCTGTGGATACTAAGGGACAACGGTACACAGTGTGGATCAATGGACAAAGCGCTGATTCTCGCCCTGAATAGGACAGACCAGAATGGCACAAGACTTCATCATGCTACTCAGACCAGTGTACAATTTAAAATTAATGAAATGTTTATCTCTGGAATTTTCCATTTACCATTTTAGGACCACAGTTGGCCACAGGTAACTGAAACCACAGAAAGTGAAACCATGGATAAAAGGAGACTACTGTACACAATATACCAGATGTTATCCTCTTCAAAGTAGTCCTTAGAGGCCCACTCTTTTATTCCAATACATTCTCCAAGCATTTCTGAAATTCCCATTTGCAAATCACCCTCAAAGTCCTTGAAACGTTATCTAAGTCTCTCTGAAGGAAAGTCTGCATCCTTTAAGGATGCTAACTCATTCAGAGCCATATGACAAAAAATGGTGCCAACTAGAAAAAATTCATCTTAGGTCAGAATAAGCAGTAACTGTCAGGTATACTACAGAGCCTTGCTATCAAAGGGGACACACAATGAGATCATCCCAAATCTCCACCTTACAGCACAGCAGTTGTAGTTCACTTTGAGGTCACAGAGCCCTGTGAGTATCTTAATAAAATCTAGGAACCTCCACAGAAAACTTATATACCTATAAATGTCTATCTACCATTTTAGAGGGTTCAAGAGCTCCCAAAGTTCTTCCAGAGACTCATTTTAAGAGTCTTTGTCCTAAAAAAATAAAAATAAAAAAAGTAGGCAAAGTGGAAGGGAGATGACACATCTTCCAGAATGTTTTCTGTTGTTGAGACCTCAAAAAAAGAAAACAATCCTTGTCCTTACCCATTTCACCTGCCTCATAAATGCACAGATTAATTCTAAATGGAGGTCCACAGAGCTCAGCAAATATGCCAACGCTGGTCAGTAAATAAGGGAGGCTCGCTTGCAACAAGGCACCCTGCTTCCCTGAGTCCTTACAGCACTGTTCCCAACGTGAAAGCCGGCAATTTACATACTACATATCATGGGCCTTCAGGAGTGTTAGAAATAGTTAAATCCAAAATACTAATATTTTTATATTAGTATTTACCAAGGGCCCTGAGACTCAAATGTGACATTTTCTAACGGGGTTTGTAAACTAGTGGCAGAGACAATTACCAAATATAAGTAAAATCTGCTCTGGCTGGTGTGGTCCAGTGGATTGAGTGCCGGGCTGTGAACCAGAAGGTTGTTGGTTCGATTCCCAATCAGGGCACATACTTGGGTTGCCAGCCAGGCCCCCAGTTGCGGGTGTGAGAGAGGCAATCACACATTGATGTTTCTCTCCCTCTCTTTCCTCTTCCCTCCCCTTCTCTCTAAAAATAAATAAACTCTTTTAAAAAATGAGTCAAAACTATCTTCAGGTAATCAAATTCATTTTGCTATGCAAGTGTAGATATGAAAAGCAAGCTGTGGTCACAGAACGTATTTGTTCCCCCTTCCCCAAATCCCCAGTCTCCCTCTGGGAAGCATGGGGAGTATGCCTCCCTCCTGCTCCTGGACCAGGCAGCATGCTCCCCAAGCAGCTCCCAACACCCTAAAAGCCACCCAAGTCACATCTGACTCATGCCTTCGCTCTTTGTAATGAGTTATGTCATGTATCTAAGCTCTTGTATATTTTCATAGTTGCAGCCTACAATTAGGCATTTTTGAGGGATGTAGCTGACTAGTGGTTTTGTTCAGTGACCTATAATTACTCACACGAGCATCAAGGCCAATCCAGGCAACTATCAGGCTGGAGGCGCTCTGAGCTCGGTTCGCAGGAGGTCCAGCCGCTGCTCTCCTTGGCCACACAAGGATATGCGCCCTCTCCATCCCCTTCACCTGCTCCTCATCCACTGCTGGGTTCAGCACACTCCCAAGCCCAAGTGTTGGCATATTTCTGGGCCCAAAGTTCACAAAAACGGCCCACTTTGTTGCAATAGCAATGTAAAGCAACTTCTTTTTTGTTTGTTTCTGTTCTGCTTGTTTATTTTGTTCTTTAGATTCCACATTTAAGTAAAGTCATCTGGCATTTGTCTTTCTCTGACTTATTTCCCTTAGCATCATATCCCCTAGGTCCATCCATAATGTTGCAGATGGCAGGATTTCATTCTATTTTACCACTGAAGCATCATCTTCCATTGTATATGTGCACAGACTCCCTGGTCTGTCAAAAAACTTCTAAAAACTCCCCACAGACTTCTCACCTGAGGAAAACTGGGTCCCACCAAGGAATCCTGCAGTCCACTGCCATGCTACTGGGCTGTGGAAACTGATGTGGCCTCATCTCTGAGCCAGCCTCTCTGCCACCAGCCACAGCGGCCTCACTGCTCCCAAAGGCCCAACAGGGTAATTCTCCCCCATGCAAATGCCCCGTACCACCCTGCTTTCCCACCACTACCCTGCTTTCCAATCTGCCCCTGGCCAGGAGGGAAGTGCTAACCAATAAAAACTGGCTTCTTTAAAGGCAGCTCAAATCCTGATTCTAAATAGAGTCAAATTTCAGCCACTGGCCAGCCCAGTGCAGCTGTGAACACCATTATGGCCCACACTCAGAGCAGCATACAGGTTATGTATGAACCCAATAGATAAAATATCTAAAATATCTAATGCGAGTTTCCCTTCTTCCTCAATGCTGCCTCCAAAATACCTGAGAGTGCTTTATAATTTCAAAAACACTTTTACCTGTTATCTCATTTGAGTCTACCAAACAAGCCCAAAGGTTAAATGCAATCACAATTTTTCTTCATTTTACAAAGGAGACTGAGGCTCAGAAAGGCATTCGTGCCCCAGGGTCACTCAACTACCACATGCAGAACCAGGTCTAGAACTACTTTGTAGCTGTGTGACCTCAGTTCTTCATATGGCAACAATTAATAGACATTACTTCATGGGCTGATATATAAAAAGTGCTTGGGATGGTGTCTGGTCTGTAGTAAGGACTACGTTATAGTTATTATTGCTATTAAGAGTATTACTGCCGCCACCACCCAGAATCGCCAGTTCCAAACCTAGATCTCTTTCTTCTCCATCCTGCTCCAGTTTTGCAAAGATTCCTCAGGAAGTCGTTCCATCTAACCTTGAGTAAATCCAGACCTAACCCCAGTAGCGTGTCTGTGGAAATTCTAACTCACTGGGCTCTCTGTCTTACCACTCGACAGACTTCTTCACACTCTTGCATGAGCACGCGCGTGCATGCGCGCACACACCACCTTTTCTGCATCTCTGACTCTGCTCTCCAGGCTCTGGCGTCACTCGTGCTATGTTAGCCATTGTGCTGTGGCCTGCCCTGCCTGGGTACCCAACTTTCGCTTACATCCAACTCTTCCCTCATTCAGTTCCTTCCTTCAACAATCATTTCACGAGCACCTACTGTTTACCAAGCACTTTCCTGGGTACTGGGAGACATATTCCTTGCCCTCTGAATACACCAAGGGCAGGGAGAGCGGGATGCAGAGGGGAGTGACAGCACAGAGGTACCAGAAACGACTCTTGTGGGAGGGCGACACGTTCGATTTCAGAGAAGGCAGCGTTGACATGCGGTATACAGTGACCAGAGCTTTCCAGGCAGGAAAAGGGAGAGAAGGGCATTCCCAGCTAAGGGAACAGCATGTATGTAGGGATACAGCGCAGATTTGTGCAGTCTGAGAATCTCATACTCCCCGCAGGGAGGGGCTGTGTGCATGTGTTTCAGAGAGTCAGAGAGACACAGAGACAGACAAAGAGAAGAGAGAAAAATCAGATGTGGGACAGTGAGCGCGTACTGCCTGGGGGTGGCAGGCCGCTGGAACAGCCGACTTCACATCTGCCTTTCAGTAGCTGAGTGGCAATCTCGACCCCCCGGCTTTGCTTACAGGGCACTAATTTTAAATGCAAAATCCTTTAACAGTTGTTTTCTCTCTCCTTCTGTCTTTCCCTCCTTCTAAATAAAAGCTGTTTATCCCTGTTTTCATTTCTGCCCCGCTCTGAGCCCTGAGTTTTAGTGCCAGTGCTTTAACACAAATCCAGCTTCACGTCCTGAGCGAAATATAATTTCAGAGGAATGTAATTCTGGAATGATCTCATTGAAATAGCACATCCAGCAAAGGCTATGAGCAAACTTCGGGCCAGCCCATTCACACCCAGAGCCAAGGAGATCACAGACCCCTTTCCCTTAAATGGAGAACGTGCCTGGGGCCCAAAGCAAAGCACACCCTCTGCCCACAGCCAACCTGCCTGCCTGCCTGCAGGCTGGGGCCTAGGCCCAAAGCATCAACTTCCACAAACTACTTTGTGCAGTACAAGGATAGACTCAAGAGAGCATCCAAGCAAACAGGCTTTACTACACAGAAGCTCCCTGTGTCCCTGGGACGGCTCTGGCTCCAGGCCACGAGGCACCAGCTGAAACTATTAACACTCCCTGGTCACTGCCCCATCAGACAGAAGAATGTCCAGAAACCACGCTTCTGAGGCTCCTTCCCAGAGCTACCTGCCTTCCCTAACTCTCTGAAACTCAGCTGCTATCCAACCCTATTGAGAGAGTCAGAAAGTAGAGTATTTAACTCTGAAACGAGATGTCAAAGCCAGCTCTAGCCCAGCACAGCAAAGCTGACACAAAGTGGCGCTGGGGAAGAAATAATAGACTCTGACAGACTTTCAAACATCCTAGCTGAGCCCTGAACAGGTGGCTCAGTTGGTTGAGCATCGTCCCATCCACCAAAAAGGTTAGAGGTTCGATTCCAGGCACATACCTAGGTTTTGGGTTAGATTCCCAATCCAGGCGCATATGGGAGGCAACCAATCAATGTTTCTCTCTCACATTGATCTCTCTCTCTCTCCCTCCCTTCCTCTCTCTAAAATCAATGAACATGTCCTCAGCTGGGAATTTAAGAAAAATATCACCAAGTTGTAACCTTTAGAAAAAATGTTCTCACTCCAAATCTGTACCCCAACCCCAATGAATCCTCATAACATGGACCAGAAAAGGAAGAAAAAGAATGAATGGCTTGCAGGGGCTATGGGAACTCTGTACCATCCTTGCAACTTTTCTGTAAATCTAAGACTATTTTAAAATAAAAATTAATGGCTTGGTTTCCTCTATAAGGAATAATGGGGAGAGAGTAGTCTTGAGCATAAATTCCAACTCTACCTCTACTAGCTATGAAGCCGTGGGGGAGTTACCTAACCTTTCTAAGCTTCAGTTTCCTCTCTATAAATTGGAAATGACAGTCCTGATCACAAAATGTTGTTGTGCAGATTAAATAAGATACTCCACATAAAGGACTTACCACTGCCAAAGTGCTTTCTTCCTGGGCAGTAGTAGTTTCTCAACTCAGTCAGCCTTTACCTTGGGTTCCTGGCAACTGCAGTTGGAGTCCCTTCCTCCACTCCACAGTCCTACCTGTTTTTATGATTTATAGCCTCTTCCACTTTCAGCATTACACTTTAAGCCCACGGTAATCACCCAAAGGGCTGAAGGCCGCCGTACAGCAAGTACCAACTAGTGAAAGCACACCTTTGTTGACAGAAGCGTGTTCTTCACCTTCCTACTTTCCCTGCCTCCAACAGCATCCAGTGTCACTGCCATGAGCTGCATTACCTTCCTGGGCTGGCAGAGGTCAACCAGAAGGAAAGCCAGAGGCTGGCAGAGCTGGGCTTCCAGTGTGATAAGCGGGCCACAGTGCGGGGTGGGCAGGGGAAATATGCTCTCAAAGCTGCCACAAAAGACTTCACCCTCCACAGCACTACTACCATCCACCACCAACCAGCACCCGCGCCCCTTCCTACACCCACTATGGCCTCACAAAAATCTGGGCTGGAAAATCACACATCCACCCAGTCAGTGGGCACAATGAGTTCTTCAAAGCGAGGAGACAAGCCCCCGGGTTGGACATGAAGTCGTCCCCAGCCCTTGGAGCCAGACTCGCGGGCCTCAGCCAACCTGACTTCTGGTTCCATGATGTGTGATCCACTTCTCCCTTAGGAGGACTGAGGTGAGGGGACAGGGGCCCCATCCTGGTCTTATAATTGGATGGGCTGGAGGCCAAGGAGAGAACCAGGTGAGGAAAGGTATGGCTCTGATGCCACATTACCTCCTTGAAGATCACCCACTCCCAGGGTACCAGGTCCTTAAAACACTCCCCTAAACCAAAGGAGAAGCCCAATCTCACCCTGAAAATTTAGTGTCCAAATAAGGGATCAGTCAGTGCTAGAAGTTAGCCTGTTCCAACTCTGAAAAGCCCTGTGAGAGAAGCAGTTCCCAGGCTTAGGATTCCACTGACAGGTTGCAACCCCTCGAAGCATTAATGGGCACATTCTAGTGACTAATTTCGCTGACCTTCCAGATGGCTGGATTGGGGACACACCCCAGTTGAGGCCCAAGGACATTAATTCCTGGCAGGGAGTATGCAAAAGCTCAGCAGCCCAGCCATGCCAGATAAACAGCTCCAGCTTCAAGGACAAGTTTTTGGAAGCAGAGCCCAGGAGGAAGATGTCCTTGGAGCCATTTCTTATTTAACCACATAAGAGCCAAACATAGCCAAATATGAAGAAACTAACTATATCATCTTTAGTGCAATTATTTCCTGCTCATCACCTCATACCTAGATTACTACAACAATCTGATTATCTATGGAGCACTTTAGCAGGTGCTAGCTCATGGGAAGCACTAAATAGATGTGAGGTATTCCTGTTATCATTATTAGTTCCCTTTATTCTTCCATCTCCAGTCCTCCCTGCTCATAAATGGCAAAGTCAGCATCCTGGAACACCAACAGCATCATGTCGTTCCTCTGGGATCCTTAACTGCCAATCACAGCACACCCAGATTCCTCCACGTCCTCCAGCACCTTGTCAAATGCTACCCACCAATCCCCATTCCTGCTCCTTCCTTCCTCCTTTTCAACTTCCTTCTTCCTTTCATTCCCTCCACACAAAGACACACAGACACACACATACAAATGCATTTCTCTCTCTGGGCAGGACACCTGCTCCAAAGATGTCCATTGCTGCCTCCATGTTTTTGTGTTCAAACCATTTCCAGCCTAGAGTACTCTCCTTCCTCTCTGCTTATCCAAATCCTATCTGTGCTCCATGTTCAGTTTCAGGTCCCTCTTAAATGTAGGCTGGAAAACCATTCCAGCTCCAAACAATGACCACACACTTCCTCCATGCTAGGCACTAGGCCAGGCACCAAGGACACAGTAAGGAAAACAACACAATCCTATGGGCTGCTAACTGGTGGGAGAGGCTTCAATATGGAGCTCCCTTCTCAGCTGAATCACAGGTATGGGAGCCAACCACCAAATCTCACAGGCAGCTTGCTGGGATACTTGTGGGGTTGCAGTGAGCGTGGGAGATCAAGGCCAGTTGGGTGACTTCTTGCCTCTCCTTCAACCTTTCCAAGAAGCCAGACAGGCCTGGTGGTTTAGAGTCTATTGTTGCAAGTACCATCATTCTCTGACTAACTTGAGTAGCACTGCCTCCTGCCCGGCTTTAAAGTTTTATTAGCTTCACAACTAGGCTGGGTCCAACGCCATTCAAGCACCAGGCATGGGGCCTCACAGTCCTGCCCTAAGTCAGAGAACAGAGAGAAAACGGCCAATGCTCCCCTCCAGAGGTCCCAGACTCTGTGCCACCATGACTGTACATATGACAGAGGTCACATGAAGGTGACCCCCTTCGGCCTCTCCAGGGTAATATGCAATTCTCAGACCCTAATAGTAACTCCATTCCTCTCTGTCCTATTCAAGAAAAGTTATCAACACCATAAAAGTCCTAGAGGAAAACATAGGCAGGAAACTTTCAGATATCCCACGTAACAGTATTTTCATGGGTACATCTCCTAAGGCAAGAGAAAGAAAGGAAAAAATAAACAATTGGGACTACATCAAACTAAAGAGTTTCTGCTCAGCAAAAGAAAACATCAGCAAGATGAAAAGGAAACCAACCATATGGGAAAACATATTTGCCAATGATATCTCAGACAGGGGACTGATCTCCAAAATATATAAAGAGCTTATACGACTCAACATCAAGAAAACAGACAACCCAATTAAAAAATGAGCAAAGGAACTAAACAAACACTTCTCCGAAGAGGACATACAGAAGGTCCATAGATATATGAAAAAATGCTCAACATCACTAGCCATCAGAGAAATGCAAATAAAAACCACAGTGAGATACCATTTTACACCTGTCAGAATAGCCATCATCAAAAAATCAACAAACAACAAATGCTGGCAAAGATGTGAAGAAACGGGATCCCTACTGCACTGTTGTCGGGAATGCAGACTGGTGCAGCCACTATGGAAAACAGTATGGAATTTCCTCAAAAGACTAAAAATGGAACTGCCTTTTGAACCAACAATTCCACTGCTAGGATTATACCCGAAAAAATTCTAAAACCCTAATTCAAGAGAACTTATGCACCCCTATGTTCATAGCAGCACTGTTTACAATAGCTAAGTGCTGGAAACACCTTAGTGCCCATCTATAGATGAGTGGATCAAAAAACTGTGTACATTTACACAATGGAATACTATGCAGCAGAGAGAAAGAAGAAACTCCTGCCATTTGTGACAACATGGATGGAACTAGAGAGAATTATGCTTAGTGAAATAAGCCAGGCAAAGAAAGAAAAATACCATATGATATCATTTAATACAGGAAACTAAAGAACAACATAAACAAACAAACTAAATAGGACAAGGAGAAGAATAACAGTCAATAGGGGGGAGGGGGAGGGAGAGAAGGGGGATAAGTGAGGGAAGGGTCTAGTCAAGGAACGTGTATGGAGGACTCATGGACATGGACAACAGGGAGGGATATGATTGTGGAAGAAGGGGTGGGCTGGGTGGGGGAGAGCAATGGGGGGAAAAGTGGGACAACTGTAATTGAAAAATCAAAAAATAAAATTAAAAAAAAAAGAAAAGTTATCAGAATATGAGCTAGGTTGCTATTATTATAGGGATAATCTTGCATACCTCCTGAATTGTAAAAATAGGTATCCCACTCACATGTATCTTGGTCCTTTAACTCCTGTAGTAATAAACATAGTAACTGTGACATAACATGAAATATCCTAACACCGCAGCCCCTTTTTTCCCCCTAAATTAGAAACAGAAGAGATTTTCCAGGTGTAATCTCAGATAACTCTTAGAACCAGGCAGGAAGGGAGAACACCTTATCTGTCCCTGTTTATACTTCCAGCAGTGGAGACTCAGTCTTCTTCTTCACCCATTCTCATCACAATCTATTTGAAAAAGTCCATCTCACAAGGGACGCAACTGTTACTTCTACGGCACTAACCATTCAACCTCCCGCCAGTAAGACCCCCTCCCAGCAGGCTGAATCAGTCTCAGGCCATGCCAAGGAAGCTCACTCCTTTCAGGAGCTGACCCAAACCACCAGTTCACATGTTTAGGTGTGCAGACCACAGGGGGATTTTATAGGTCGGGAGTGCGAGAAAGGCCACAACTGCTGCTGACCAATGCATGCCACCTGTGAGCACTGCCTCAAAGAAAGGGCAGGGTGGAAGGAAAGAAGCTGCCTTCAACCCTCGGATCACCAGCCTTTAGCTTGGAGTATGTCTGCCTGAACCAAGCTTTGCATCCAGCTGAAACAAGCAGCTAGTCTTTGAAACCTGTAGCATCCAGACAGCACCATCTCCTCCTCAGCTGCCCCTCCCAGAAGGCCGATGGCTGGAGGGAGGACCAGGGGCACACTAAGTATCCTAGAGGCTTAGCTGCATATTTTCAGTCCCCTTCCACTTCGGCCCCTACCCCTACTCCTGACAACCCAAATTTTCAGTCTCTGCATGTAGCTATGTGCCTGTGTGTCTGTGTTTTATTTACACTACCCATGTCTGTTGCTAGCAACAGAAACAAAGTACTTTCAGGCAGAAAAGGCAAATCAGCCAACTGGCTTGCTGCTCCGTGTCCTGCTTCCAGCTCAGGGAAGAGGCTGGTCAAGGATGTATCAAGTTCCAGTCTCTTACGGTGCCTACAGCTCCATGTACCAGAGTGGCAGGCATGGTCACTGCCACATGGGCCCCAGCCACCAGTCCTCCCTCTCCTTCCCTGGAAGTCACACCCTGAACACCTCATACCCTCACCTGCCCAGGTGCTGACTACTGTTCGAAAGCAGAGTTTCAGAAGCCAAAATTCAGGAAACTGCTCCCACACACACACAAACACACACTAGGAGACCATACAGATGAACAGGCATTGTCTCCCAGACCCAGACTCTAGAGAACCAGCCCAAGGCCAAGTTTTACCTTTATGTCCTTTCCCATCTTCAGTTATTCTGCTACTGACAATCTTCCAAGTTCTAGTATTAGGCTCCTCAATGAAATCGATAGTAATTACTGATCACTGCTTTGTTTTCAGCAGAGAGAAGAAAACATGAGATGTGATTCTTGCACTCAGAGAACTCACAGACTAACTTAGGGAAATGAGACGCAATAGGAAATAATTCAAATGCGAGATGCAGACCGAAAGTATTCTGAAGTACAATAGGTGGGAGTGGAGGGGCTGGAGCAGCTCAGGACAGGATTTCCGTAGGAGAGGAAACGCGAGCCAGGCCTTCAAGACAAAGAGTAGTTTGACAGAGGGAGACAGGAGCTGTTTGAGATGAAGAGTTAAGACTATGATTCAAGGTCCCAGGGCAGGAAGAGTGGCAAGTATCGTGCCTTTAGTGCTTTCCCTTGCCCACCTGAGGCTCAGCCTTGGGAGGTAAGGAGGGAAAAGGCCAGCCTGACCTGACAAGAATAAAACCCTCACCTCGGAGTCGCCACGCTCTCCAGTCCCTCTGCTCCCACCTCTGCCAGGAGCTTTCTCAGTGCTTCCTCTTCACAAACTACTCTGAAATCCTCTCCCCTGCAGTGCACAGGACACAGGCAGCCTGACTCCCTGAACCCGAAAAACATCCTGATAGAACTTCTGGTACTCAAGGTTCCTGCGCCCGCAACAGGACAAGCCTCGTGCTCCCCCAGTTGCAGTGTGGGTCAGGAGTGTGGTCCATTCTTCTGCTGGTCTACGTCAAGCTAAATCTGGTTCTTTGCTGACTAAAGCATGAGAAGGGGTATGAAATTCTAAGTAAAGTCCATCCCCTTTCCATTCACACAGACCATCGTGCATGTATTCAACTAAAGTATACGGAACATCAAGCCACGTGTAAACTAAAACGCTTAGTGCTGGTGGGAACACCCAAATGCATCAGGCAAGGGTCCATCCTCAAAGAGCTTACGTTCTAGGGCTGTGAATACAATGGATACATAAAGACAACAAATACCAGGAAGACTATGGTAAATGTCATTAGAGAGCGGAAATGTTGTGGACTTATGTAGAGGGGGGTTATTTCCAACTGAAGCAGGAAGGTTTCATAGAGAGGGGTGCTCTAGTGCTGGGCCTGGAAGATCAAACAGCAAAAGGATGAAGGGGCAACCCTGAGCAGATGAAACTAAAAGATCAGAGTCTCAGAGGCAGAAAAGTGAAAGACACATGAAGAACAGCAAGACGTTCGGTCTGGTGGGAGTTGAACTGGAAGTAGACCAGGGAGAAGCAAGAGCTGGAAAGACAGAGAAATATTAGATCTTAGAGCCAAATTAAGAATCTTATCTTTTCTCTGGGAAATCACTGAAATTTTCTGAGGAAGGAATGATGGGTCAGAAACTATTATGCTTCTGAAAGATGAAGCAGTATGCACTCAGAAATCTTGGGGTTATAGCAGAAAAATCTGATCATATACTCCACCAGGACTGAAGATTCATAGGAAGCCTGAGAGAAGGAAGGAACTCCAGTAATCGAGCACCTGCCTGGAATTTTTGTCTTTGAGGTGCAGGCTGAATAGGAAAATAAGTGGGCAGTCCCAAGGGCAACTAAGTGGCTATATAAACCGGGGAAGGGCCGGAGAACCAGCTGTCTAGAGTGGGCAATGAAGGAATAGGAGGCATAAACATTCAGAAGACTGGAAAAGATAGGGAACTTCAAAGTTCAGGATCCTGAAAATGGAAAAGCTCCAAGGGATGAGGCCAAAGTTATGGCCATGCTTTCAAGTCCCTTCAGAGGAATGAAAATGTAGTCTTAGAGCTGAAAAGATTTGAGAGACTGTGAAGCGAGAGCACTGAAGGATTCTAAGCGTAAATTCTCAAATCCTAGTTATGCCAGGAAGGGGGACACACAAAGAAGGTTGTAAGCAATTAACATGGAAGTCAGGAGGGAGTCAGCACCAAGAGTGAGGAGGGAAGATATATGTGAAGGGAGAGACTGACTTCAAATGGGAAAAAGCTGCCAGGCACAGCTAGGAACAAGGTGAGTGAGTACAGAGTGAGGGTCAGGGAGGAGATGAAGTCTCACCATTCGAGCGGGTCACAGAGAAGTGAGATCTTCATAGAAAAACCACATTTCAGCTATAATAAAGAGGTAAGAATACTCAAGGAAAGGGTAGGAAACAAGGAGCAAGACCACTTTTGTCTATCAGATCAGACAAGATGATAAAACTGTAACGAGAGAAAGGCAAAGCATGGCAAATGGGGCGTTCTCATACATTGGCGGAGGTGCCTGAAATCAGCACAACTTTTAAAAGATAAGCCACAGACAGGAAGAAGATAACTGCAAAGCACAGAATACATTAACAACTTTGCAAATCAAGAGGAAGAAGAAAAAACACAACAGGAAAACATGTAAAAGAAATAAAACACACAAGTCAAAGAAAAGGAATCCCAAATATTCAATCACATATGAAACAATGCTCAAGCTCTCTGGTAAATCAGGAAAATGCAAATTAAAGCAATGAGTTATTATTTCATATTCATCAGACTGGAAATAACTGAGAAGTGTGGAATCTTTAAGTGTTGGCAAAAATACAGGGAAATGAAAAGCTGTATACTCTGCTGGTAAATACATACAAGCATTATAGAGAGCAATCGGGTCCGACCTAGCAAAGCTAGAGAGCATACGCCCCACTACAGGTACCTAGTGCACGTAAACCCCTGCCCATTCCTTGTACAAGGATGTTCATCACAGCATTGTTTTTAATACACAAAAAGTAGAAATACTTTAACCATCTCACAGTCATACAATGGTGCATCACAGACCAATATAAATTGAATGATCTTACACATGCATACTTTAAAAAAATCATGTTGAATGAAACAAATCAAGCAGCAAAAGGCCTTATGCAGGAATGGTGTCATGTGTATGAAATTTTAAAATACAGAATACTATACACTAGTTATGGACACACATATATGAAAGGATAAGATATATGTGGTGATGAGGCATCTCAACTGCAGGGAGAAAGGACTGGGGAAAGCTTTAGTCATATCTGCCATATTAAAAAATTTTTTAAATAGGAGCTTTGAAATAAATATGTAAGAATGTTAATATTTATTAAATTTGGGTGACAGGTACATAGATTTTTATCACATAACTTCTTTTCTTTTTCATATACTTAGATTTTAAGGTACTATTACATAATTTAAGTACATTACATACCTTTTGATTTGCCAATTCCATTTCTAGAAACTTATCCTGAACTTATGCTCATACAAGTAGGGATAGATGGACAGCTATCTAGGTATTTACCACTACATAGCTTTTAATAGCAAAATAATAAAAATAATGCAAAAGCCCATCATCAGGAGATTAATTAAATAAATAATGACTCATCCATACAATGGAATTCTACACAGCATTAAACACTACAAAGTAATATTAGTCCAAAAAGTAACTTACAAAACAATGCTATGTTTGTATATATTTTCTAAGAAGTATATCTAGAACATCTATGAAAAAATCCAAAAGAATTTATACCAACAAATTAACAGTAATTATGTTATTTCTGATAAAAGAGTATGTGATCTTTTTTTTTTTACTTTCTTCCCAATATTATTTTTCCATGTTCATTTTAAAGATTTTATTTATTTATTTTTAGACAGCCAGGAAGAAAGGGGGAAAGAGAGGGAGAGAAACATCAACGCAGAAGAAACATCAACTGGTTGCCTCTTGCATGCCCCCAACTGAGGACCTGGCCTGCAACCCAGGCATGTGCCCTGAGCAGGAATCGAACCAGCAAGATTTTGGTTAGCAGACTAGCACTCAATCCACTAAGGCACACCAGCCCAGGGCTCTTCCTAATATTTTTATTATGTACAAGTATTCTGCAATGAGCATGTATTTCTTTTATTATTAAAAAAAATCAATAAAGTTAGTTAATTTTGCACAAAAGGATAAAAACAGGAAATAAGGGTGAGCTGGTCTGCAAATAGCAGAAGGGTTTTACCTAGAATAATGCAAGAGGTTAGCGAAAAAGAGAGTCTACAGACAGAAATGTAACAACAGCTCTGCAGAAATGAGAGGCAGAGGAGGGCTCCAATCACCTGGGGTGAGAATCTTCAGGAACAACTTGAGGGCAGCAAGAGGTGGGGAGTCAGTTGGGAGAGCTATCCCTGACTACAGGAGTAGAGCGTAGGAGTCAGAGAGAATCCCACAATTTCCAAATCCCTCACAAAATGTTAATAATTCATACTCCATTTCACTCCATTCTCCATTTCACCTGCCATGGAGAACAGCTTCCTCTGGGAGAGCTTCAGCATAGAAAGGAGACTCCTGGTTAAGCTTCCTGGTGTAGAGCCCATCATAGGAACACCCTCCCCTCACCGCCACCCCTCATACGCCTTCAGAAGCCCTCAGGAAACACCAGTCATGACTGAACTGTCTGTGATGAAGAGGGTTGACTGAGGCAATAAAAGCAATGGCCTCACAGTGGCCTTAGTCTCGACCACACAACCAGCAATTCTATTTCTCTAGAATTAGTGAGATAAAGCAGAGAAGGAAAACTCTGACTCCAAAAAACCTCCGCTGCCTTGCGGCATACCTCTTCAGGGGAAAGGCTAAGGGAGTAAACCCTGACAGAAAATCCGGAGCCGGAGTCCCTAAGGCGGTTTGACGTTGTAGTCAACACCGGCAACTCCTGCGGCGCACCTGAAGCCAAGCTGTATTGACTCCGTCTTTCCCTTGGACCCTTCAGCTGCGAAGAGAGGGGGTGTCTGCTGCATGGGCAACAGCAGACCCTCCATATCACCCTGCCCAGGCTCTGTAGCTTCAGCTTCACTGGAGAGGACACTCCAGCGTCATCGCAAGATGTCGATTCAACACGGGAGGAGACAGATACCGTGTCACTCCCGAGTCGGACTGCACAACCATTCTCAGCAGTACAGATAGACTCTTAAGAAGCTACACCATCGTCTCTCGAGATGGACGGCTGCCAACGACAACGACGGGAGTGAGATAAAGGCTAGGGAAGCTCAAGGCACAGAGTGAGAAAAGAGAGGGCTGGCAAAGCAATGTGGAGAGCACAAGCCAGTCCTGCACATAGGCAACTGTGAAACACCTAAAACCTGAAACCAAGATTGGTTGTGCAGCATCTACGAACCAGTACAGACGTTCTCTTAGCATGTGTATCTTCCTTCTGGGTGTGTCACTCCCTATTGCACAAGTCCCCACAGGGCTGGTAGTTGTTAAGAAAGCACAGGAAGGTACACTGTCTGAGATCCCATGGGCATCCACTGTACTTTCAGACTGTGTATCTCATACAAGGAGCCAGCTGCCTGCATCTCCACAAGCAGTCAGCTTCATCCCTGGCCCCAAAGTCTGAATTTGCCCTATGTCAGTGAACAACCTACCATCAGTTTTCCTTTGTATTAAACATTGATTGTGATCATGGCAGTTTTCCCTGTTTCCTAAAATCACTGCTGCAAAGAGGAAAAGGTAGGAAACAAGAGGATAAAGCACACACATGCAAATTCTTCAGTGGCTCAAATTCCCCTCATTCTACCTGCCTCTGACCAAGAAGGATGAAAGAAAGCAAGGAGCCCTTCTGCATTTTGAAGGCAGTCACCTCCCTGCCCTGGAAAGGTCACCCACCCCATCTAGGATCTCTCCCTGGCTCACTATAATCCCATGATTTGCTTGTGATGTGAGCATCATTCAGCAATTTCCCAGGGCTGGTATTATCTAGAACTGATAATGGTTATTTCCAGATCAGAAACAGTCACACAGATAAAGCAAAGGGCAACCCCTGTCTGGCATTTATGACCCAAGAGATGGAGGGAAAGAAAGAGGAGGTGTGCAATGGGTCATTCACTGGATCTCTCCTCTCCACACTGAGTCAGCCTCCCATTTGTAAATGAGAGAGAATTAAACATTGGTCAGTGTCATTCCCTCCCAGGGCTACTATAAAGATTAAACAAAATCCGTAATGTTTTAATACGACAAGAACACAAGTTATGGGGCCTTAACTTTCTAGTAGGAAGTCAATCTCTCCATCTGTTTTCCGAAGTCTGTGGATCTGCTTTCAGTTGGAAATACAGAATACAGAGTAAAGAATATAGAACTCAGGGTTTCCGAATTGATTGCTGTCAAACTCTTAACAAAATCCCAACTAAAAAAAAAGTGATATTTAAAGAAGACCATCTATGGAGTGTAATGAATAGCCATGCCCCCGGGTATTTTAAGCTCCATTTTTCTATCAGTTAGGTCACTGGAAAGCTATATAGATACACCATGAGCTCAGCTCCTTACAGGGTGGTTTTCACTGAGTTGCAATTTCATGTAATACATCATATTTTATTGGTAGTCACCATAAGAGAGCAATAGGAAATTGAAATCGCATAAGCATCTGCTGTAAAATTAGTAATGTCCTGTGGTTGTAAAAACAAGAAAAAAATAAAACAACTCTTGATTTAAAAATGGTAAGGAATACTAGCTACTATGTTATTTCAAGATCTCCAATAAAAATATCCATATAAGAACTCTCAATAAAATATAAAATTAAAAAACAAACTTCGTCTGCCTTGAGAAAATGGTATGTTTCCTCTTTCCTAAAGGTAAAGTATCGGAAGGTCAGTTTCCACAACTACCAAAGAGCTCCAAGTCTGAGGCCATTCATCGAAGCTATCTTAATTAACTAGATTATGACATTGGCATGCTCTTCATTTCTTTGGTGTCCATGATCGTTTCTCTGTCATTAACATGATTAAAGCCTCTCTTTGCCAGTTAGCTACTGTGTGCCAAGCATTGTTCCCAGGTGTTAATTATGTTAATTCATTTAATACTCTAAAACTATCCTATGAGGTAAATGTTATTGATTCTATTTTGCTAAATAAGAAAACTAAAACCAAAGGTCATATAGCTAGTAAAAGGAAAAGCCAGAATTCAAACTAGGTCTGACTTTGAAGTTCCTGTTCCTTCCACTAAGTACAGTGGGGTGCTGTCTTTATTATGTCTTCCGTAGCCAGCTACCTCAGTTCCTCTTCTGAAAGGATAGAATATAAAACTGATGAAATAATGTATATAAAATATTTTATATGTTGTAAGTTATTATTCATATGTAAATAAGTATCATTATCCCCCAGGAAGAGATGCATAAAGCAGAGCTGACATTTCTGCTTACACACACATATATGCATATGCACGCACACACACATACACCAGCAAAGTCAGCAGGAAATGCGCTCCAAATACAGCCTAACAGAAGCACTTTTCTCTCAACAATAAACTCATAAAAACCATGTAAGCCTGTGGGTCAGTCACTCCCTTAAACATAGGTGTTTGGCAAGATAGTGAGAAATCATTCCACTCCCAGACTCTGCTGGGCACAGACTCTGTTTGCTTTGGCATCAAGGAGATGCTGGTATTAAGCCAGGATGGCCTTCTTTCCTCCCAACTCCCCTTTCACCTCTTGTCCTTCAGTGATGCTCATCCTAAAAGTATTATTTCAAGAGCTATCTTAGGGGGAGGAATTTTCATTGCAAGTTTTCATTTCTGGCTCATCCACAAGCCCATGACTTTAGCTCAAAGTTCTTCAAAATTCTGAAACCTACAATATGCTTCTTTTCTATAGGCTTGATGACAATGACCCAGGAGGGGGGGACAAAAGTAGGTTTATAGTTGTTTATATGGAAAATAATAAAATAAATAAGAATGTAAGAACAAACTCTGTGTTTTGCATACATGCAGCTATAAACCTGCTTTTATCCCACTCTGTGCATGTATGTATGTATGCATGTACGTAAATACACACACACACACATACACACACACATATATATGCTATATATATATATATGCCTTCCCTGTTACTTTAGAGACAAAGATGAGAATAGACAAGGTCTGAAAAGAGGATCTCCACCTCTAGTCCCACGACTTGTGGATTTCTAGTTTAAGAGGCAAGTGGTCACCAGTGGCAAGAAAAGGCTAGGAGTTCTCTGGACCAGGATTTCTCCAGAGATGGGCAACCCCTCTACCTGACCTTACCCAAAACCTGTAAGCAAAGTGTAAAGAATGCAAAACAAGTCCTCACAAAGATCATCTAGCACAACAAACAATCAAAAAGGCGCCTGGGGCCACTGCACAAAAGTATCCCTTGGGGATAAAACAGTGAGCAGGGCCTCACTGGCCAACTGCCCTAACACTGGCACTACTTAGGTGATCAAGTGTGTCTCCTCTAGAGGGTCCCTGCTTCAACCCCACCCACATATCACAATTCTTTTCCTGTCCTGTATTAATCCCCTAACCCAGTCGTTCCCTCCCACCCCAACCATTAGTGGACAGCAATATCTACTAGAGTATAAGAAGCTTAAGACCTATTTAAAACGTTTTGTGTTTTCTTCACCTTGCCTTCTCCCACCACCGACTGTGCTTCTGACCTAGTCCACAGTGCCACAGCTCTGCTGCAAAGCAGCTACCCCACAGCTTCAGACTCCTCACCAGTGCATGCACCGTCTCCTGCCCTGACGTCCACCAGGCTCTCCCCAACAGCTCTTTCTCCATCCTGACAACTTCAATATCCATGTGGATGGATCCACTCAAAACTCCTGTCTCACAATTGAGCCCCTGACTTCAATGTTACTTTAGTCGCCCATACTATGGACAAACCTTGGCCTTGTCAATGTCTGACACTACACATTTCAATCTTGTCCTGCAGAATTCTACTCCCTGACTACAATTTCCCTTCCTGCCTATCTCGTGACCTTTTACCACCCAATAGCTGCTCTTTGTCCTTGGCCAAGTCTCTCTTCCCTAGTTTACATCAGCCACCACCTTTCTGTCCTTCCATGCAAGAATCCATGATCCGTCACCATCAAATCCACAGCCCCTTTCTCCTTCCACTGCACCTCCTTGTAAAGCCCTCACTCTGGACCGATTCAATCATCAGTGTACTCCATTCCCAGTGAAAGCAACTAAAAATTGCTGGTCAGAACACAACATGTCTAAAATATGTCTGAAGGATCTTTTGGAGATATATTCTGAAGTATTTATAAATGAAATGGTATGATGTTTTCTTACTTCCAGAAATGTGATAAAGGAGTAGTGGACAAGGACAAAGATCAAACAAGCTAGTCCACATGTTGATAATAGTTGAGGCTGGAGGATGGATGATATATGGGTGTTCATCTTCTATTCTGTCTACTTTTGTGTATGCTTGACATCTTCCATAATAAAAAGTTTTAAAAACAAAACCACTTAAGTGAAAGATTGATGGGGAAGAGTGCCAAAGGTCACCCACAGATTATCTGCTAGTTATAAAATGAAAACTATAATTTTACAGTGGAGCAACTTGGCTGGCCCTACCTTAAGTAGTGACCAAATAAAGTTAACATCAATAATAGCAGGAAAACCAGACACTATGTGCCTCTAATCTGCTATATCATTTATAAAGGGTTTTTCCCCTCAAAAATTCTTAAATCAAAATCTACTCAAGACTCTGTATCTAATTTAGTTTACAGGAAATACAGAAAAGAGAGGGGGAATCTAAACAATACTCAATACTCCAAAGAAACAGTCAGATAAATTCATAACATGGCAAATGAATTCGTGTTAAAAACGTTTTTAAAAAAGGAATGCCTAAGTCTGAGCTCACCATTTCCCACTTCACCTCTAATTAAACATTTTCCCCTACTGTATTTTTTCCACAAAGTCACCCAAGTTTCTACAACTCATCCCTGACTTTCCATTCTCCTCTGGTTCAATCCATCACCAAGTCCTGCAAATTCTACTTTTTTAATGTCTTATATCCACCTCCTCCCTTCCCATGCCATTCTTAATTCAGATTTTATTATCAGTTGCTTGGATGATTGTAGTATTTCCTAAAAACCATCTCCTTTTCCTGCTTTTACTTTCTTCAGATCTGCTCTCTGCACTTCAAAGTGATCCTGCAAACTTAGCCGTTTTACTCCAGTGCTCAAATTCTTCTAGCGGCCCCTCTGTCAACAGTGCTGCCCCACATGTGGTAAGAGCTGCATGGCAGGCACCAGTGTCACGTCACACAGCACTCAGTGCATGGAATCGCAGGGTGACTGACTCATTCACGCTTTCATTCTTTCAAATCGTCTCACTAGGTTAAGAAGAAGGTCTTCACTTCTGTCTTCAACAGTTGATAATCTCTTAAGAGAAAGACAACTTCCATAGGCAGTATGTAGCTAAAATTTTTTAAACATGTTTTTCTCACTGTATTTACTTTAAAAGTTATCTTCTGCACATAGTAAATAACACTGACTTTCCACTTTAAGAAAATGAGATAACATTTCCTTTTAAAATAAACTTAAGCTCGAAAGTGAGCTGATTAAAGCATCATGTAGTTCAGGTACTAAGAGGCTGTGGTGATATTGTGAAGATGGTGAGCAATGAACTAAGTCTGGGGAAAACGGCCCAACAGCATAAAATTCAAGTTTCTCCCTATGACTCTGGTGATTTCAAAAACAAGTTTGCAAATTGTTTGCTATTCCTCTCCTCGAACCAGCTGGCCCCTGTAACTACTTCAAGGAACATGTGAGAGCACTTGACTTCCCAGAGAGGTTAGATAAAGGCCATGCAACCTCTGCCAGTCTCTCTGAGGGCACTGGCTTTCAGCCACCTGATAAGAAAGCTCGCTACCCCTGGGGCCACCATGCTGAAGGGACCACAGGGAGGAATAATGGGGGTGGGAGGTGAAGTGAAAGGGACGGAGCTGAGAAGGCCCAGCTGCTTGAGTTTTCCCAGCTCAGGTACCACACACAAGGGTGAGTGAGTGAGTTTTCTGCCAATTCCAGCCCCAGCTTCCCTCTGGCTAAAACAACATGAGAAGACCCCAAGTAAGACCCCCCCAAACCACAAGAGATAATAATAAAATTACTGTTGTATAAGCACCCGCTGTTTAGGGGTGAGGTGAATGCGAACAATGGCAGACACAGCCCTGAGACTGGTCTCTGTAGTCACGGCCTGACATGCAGCGAAATGACCCGAGGGCAGCAACGCTCCCAGCTCTGCACACACTGCTCACTCCTGTCCCTGCATGCGCTGATCCCACCACCTGGACGGCCCTCCTTGCCCTGCCCACTTACAAAACAACTATTCATAGGGGTCAAAAGGTACAGACTTAAAAAAAAAACTTACTCCTCTTGCAAAATCTGCACCATGTCCTCTGTGAAGCCTTGCCCCCATCTTCCTCACTCTCTTCCCACCAGTGACTGAATTAATCCTTTCCTCCCAGCGCCACTTGTACGGCGGCATAAGTCACAATACAGTGGGTGTCCTCCCCTTTTGTATGTCTTGTCCACTCAACTACTAAATCCTCTAAGGGTAGGGAGTGTATGTCTGTGCGCATCTGGTCCTACAAGGGACCTGATGCATGTTTGCTGACCTGAAGTATGTTCTCCTTCTGCTTCCTTATTTAGCCCCATTTCTGCTAAAAACATTTTGGTCTCAACTGTCTGGCAGGGACAGGAATGAGGTTGGGTGAATGCTGCTTTCCTCGGTCTCTCCAACTCTAACTTTGGCTTCCAGGATTGTCCTTAATCTGACCCTTGAATAAGGCTTTCTCTTCTAGGTTCACAACCTGGAAGGTGAACCCAGCACTAAACGCTGACTTTTTAAATACAATTAAGTGGAGCATACTCGTTCAGTATCTGGGACATAAGTGAGTCCTCAGTAAACATTTGTCTCTTCCATCTCTCAAAAATCTTCCTCGATCTATCTTCTAAACAGATTAAGAAATTTCTTCCCACTTCTTCCTACTGTCCCTCCCCCGACACACACACAGAATCTTGCCATTCTGGGTCTTCACATCCCTTCAGACTTTGGCCCCTGACCCCCCTCAGCACCAAACCACGCATCTTCATCATGCAATTGCCTCCCTGCTCCCATGGCAATATCTAGGTCTAGTGTGTCACAATACCTAGGTCTAGTGGGTCCAAGTGCAGTTTTCCAGAAGGGGAGTGATACAACTATCCCCAAACATCAAGAAAAGGAATCTGGCTGCATTATATAAGAATAACCGAAAACAAACAAGAAACAGGACTGGGAATCAGAAGACACACGTGCAATTTCTTGATCTGCCTCTCTCATTAAAGAATTTTTTTGGCCTGGCTGGTGTGGCTCAGTGGATTGAGCATCGGCCTGCGAACCAAGTGTCGCTGGTTCGATTCCCAGTTGGGGCACATGACTAGGCTGCATGTCAGGTCTCCAATTGGGTGCATGAGTGAGAGGCAACCACACAGTGATGTTTCTCTCCCTCTCGTTCTCCTTTCCCCTCTCTCTAAAAATAAATAAATACAAACAAATAAAAAAAGAAAAAGAAGAGCCATTTAAAAAAAAAGAATTTTTTGGTAAACTGAGTCTACAAATGCTGCAGAAAACGTTTTTAATGGTTATGGTACATACTAAATAAGAAGTATAACAAGAATTTGAATATAGATAGCCTCATTCACTAAAACCACTGAAGTGGACAAGTTTACAAATTTTATATAAAGAGTAAATTACTAGGAAAAGGTTATTTTGGTTTTTTATTAATTACAAACTTACAGTTTAAATGTAAAAATTGAAACCATAAAAAACATGAATTACTTTTATAATTCTGGTGAGTGAAGGAAAATTTTCAAAGTATAATATAAAATCCAACTCAAAAGCCTGGGGGGTGGGGGGGAAGTGATGAAGTTCAATATCATATATTTGCCTACATAAAAACTTAAAACATGAGAAAGGCAAATAAACAGCATAAACAAAGGCAAAATTTTTTAAAAACTGGGGGAAAATATCAGCAACACATAATGCAAAAAGTTCTAATGTAATATGTATGTAAAAGTTCTTACAAATCTACAATAAAAAATACTGACCCAACAGAAAAATGAACAAAATATCTGAATAGAAAAATTCCCATAAAAATAAGCACAACTTCCAGTGAGCACAAAGGGTATTCGATTTCACTCATAATTAAAGAAATCCCCCCCAAAAGTAACAATAATAAATCCTTTTTCACCTATTGGATTGGCAAAGATTAATAACACCCACATTGCCAAGGGTGTGGTGGAACAAGCATGTTTAGATACAGTTGATGAGAACTAAATTGATGCAGCTTCCTTGGAAAGCAGTTTGGCAATATTTATTAACATTTTAAATGAGCATAAAACCCTTTGATCAGCAAATCTTCCTTCCCTTCTAGGAATTTTGCCTAAGGTAATACAAGTACTGGAACACTTGGGTAAGGCAGCTGTATAAGGCTGTTTATTGTAATACTGTTTATTAAAAAAAATTGGAAACGACTCAAATGTCCATCAATAGGGCTTGATTAAAGTACAATACATCCACCTGAAGAAACACATGCTGCCATTAAAAGTAATGTACTGACATACAAAAATACCCTTGGTAAATTATCAAGTGAAAATGTTCCCAGTATAGTCCTTTTTTCTTTTTTACGTGGTAAAATATATATAAATTTTGCCATTTTAAGCATTTTTAAGTTTACAATGTTGTGCAACCATCACCACTATTTCCAAAACTTTTTCATCACCCCAAAACAGAAACTCGATAACCGTTAAGCAATAAGTCCCCATCTCCTCTCTCCCTAAGCTCCTAGTAACCTCTCATCTACTTTCTGTTTCTATGAATCTGCCTATAATAGAGATTTCACATAAACAGAATCCTTTTGTGTCTGGCTTATTTCACTTTTCCCAATGATTTCAAGCTTCATCCACATTGTAGCATGTATCACAACTTCATCCCCTTTTAAGGCTGAATAATCATTGTATATTCCACATTTTGTTTATTCATTCATCTGTGAATAAACACTTGGGTTGTTTCCACCTCTTGGCTACTGAGGATAACGCTGCTATGAACATTGGCACACAAGTATCTGAGTCTCCATTTTCAATTATTTGGGGTTTATACCTAGATAAGTGGAATTGCGGTGCCATACGGCAAGTTTTAGCTTTTTGAGGAACCAAAAGAATTTGGTTCCCCAACAGCTGCACCACTTACATTTCCACCAGCAACATATGAGGGATTCTAAGTTTCTCCACACCCTTGCCAACACTTTTCTTTTTTTATTTTTTGATTAGAGGATAGTCTTTTATCCTAAAATTAAAATAAATGTATATATAAATCAACTGTAGAAAAAAAAGGATCCATTGTTACCCAACTGTTAACAATGATTATATTTCTAGGGCGTGAGTTTATAGGAGAGGCTCATATTCTGACATGCATTTTTCTATTTTGTAAACATTTTAAAAACAAATGTATTGGTTTTGTTATATTTTTTAAAAGGAAAATAATCTAAAACAAAAGTTCACCTAAGACAGTTTCCTGCATGCTTGCTAATCTGAAATTGTAACACACTGCAGTTCTTGTGTTATGCAACAGAAAAAAATAAAGAGACCTGCACCCTGGTCCTAGCTTTGGCACCTTGGGTGCTCAGTTTTCTCACCTCTAGCCTCTGTCATTGAGAAGAAAGACCCACCCAGACTCTGTGTTAAACGAGCTGCATCCCCAGGCATGCTAGTCCCGGGACTGCCACACAGGGGTTAGCGGTGGTACGTGGCTCACACACGGATGGGCCGGGGCGTGCCAGGGTGCCGTGGGAGGGAAATGTAGATGGAGACTACCAGGACTCTGACTTTGCTGCCCAATTGCCTTTCCCCAGGGCCACTGCCTCCATGGTGAGGACCTGGCCTGACAAGGTGCAGAGTTTCGGGCAGCTCCTCCGTGTGCCCTGGCTCCTGCTGAAGCTCCTGCTGGGGCCCCTCGGACCTGATCAGAATTCCCAACCCATATGCCAAGAATGGGCTGCAGCTGTGCAGACGCAGTGACTCCTTCAAGCCCTGGGCAGCCCTCTCTGGTGCCTCACAAAAATGATCATTTTCTGTGTGTGCAGGGATATAGAAGAGAATGGGCAGTGCTAGGTCAGGTAGCCTTTACCATGTCTTTCCACACTGAAACAGAAACCCACAATTGTACTGAACTAATGAGAAGCTTAGGAAGAGGGGAGAGAGGCATAAGGGAAAAATCTAAGAGTCACTGACCACAAAGGAAAAATGAAGATCCGCTCCCCAAGGGGAGAAGTGAACACAGACAAAGATTTAAGAAATGAGAATGTCAAGGGAGAATGGGCAGTTTATACTGACTGACTCAAGTGTGTCACCTGAAGCCACAGGACCTGAAGTCAACAGCCAGGGGCAGTGCCTGGAGAAATGTCCCCAAGTTCTCTGCTTGGGCAGCAGACAAGTAGAAAACCCAACCCTGTGGGAAGAGGCACTGAGGCCTGGCTCAGTGAAAGTAAAGTGAAATCCTCTCTTCCAGGTGTTCTCAGCCTGTCAGCTGCCAACAGTGGACTTTGCCCTTGAAATTGTACTCTGGAGCTAAAGAGATAATCTCCCAGGCCTGTGTTGTGTAAACCTGACGAATCAACAGAACACTCCATGCTGGGCCTGCTCAGGAGGCTGTGCTGAAGGGCAGAGGGTAGGGCGGAGCTTCTCCTGGCATACATGTCACCTATCCTGACAGAATCAGGCACCCAGATGGGCACGTTCCAAAAATCAAACAGCTGTTTAGAGATAAGCACATAGCTGGAAACCTCATCCAGGAGTGATACGGATATCGTGAGAAGAGTCACTGTGACCGGGGCAGCTCAGATGATGTTATAGGGTACGCCACCCAAGAGATTCTAAGGTATGGACATGAAATTCTAGGTTAATGAAAGAAGGCATAACAACTAGCAACTGGCTCAGCAGCTGAGATTCACCCTCATTTGAATCTCAGCTGCTGAGCTTCTTAAGCAGCGGTTCCCAGCCCACAGCAGTAGCAATAGCACTTAGAAGCCTGTTAAAAATGCACGTTCTCGGGCCCCACTTCAGGACTACAGATTGGCAACAAGCTCTCCAGGTGAGCTTGCGGAACACTCATATCCTCAGACCACTACTCTACGACTCCAGAGAGCTCTGTAACCTGGAGTTCAGACCCGCTCCCCTCCGCCCCAGACTTCTCTTAATTTTGAGGGACTGGAATATCACCTCTTAGTTACACACAATTATATAAACAAGTTTCCTCCCACTCCAATTCTATCTTCCCCATGGTCATATAGGTTTCTTTTCTACCAACCAAATCCAATTTGTTTTCCTTTTCTGCTTTTAGAAGAACAACAATTCCCTGATTCCTAGAGGCTTCAATCCCTTCAAGATCTGACCTTGACAAATCTTTTCAGCCTCATCCCCTCACTCATCTGTGTGGACCTGCTCATGGTGGGTGACCATCTATTGTCTGCTGTGTGGAACAGTGCTAAAGATTAAAAAACACTGTCTTTCCTCACCACATATCTTTTCCTTTAGAAGCAAAGCATTTACTAACACAGACAGGAATAGGGAAGACAGGAAAGGAGAATCCCATTACTTACAAAAGAAATTCTTGTATGTGTCAGGAATCTGTGCTACATCTGAAATTCAATCTCACTCTGCTCTGTCCATCACAAAGACGGCTGACTTGGCTGGACACAGATCTCATGAGCACTGAGGAATTAGCATTTATAAACACCCTACACATTTTCATTTCGGAATCCTAACCCTTAATTTATAGAATCCAAAAAGGATCAGTCCCTTGAAAAGGAATTATCCACCAACACAAAGGAGTCAATGTTCTATTTCCAGCCAGCGAAAAGTTGTGACCTGATAAACTTCTTTCCTCAAATGTGGAGACTCTAAAAGAGATCTGTCAAGGAGGAAATCAGAGTTTATTTACAAATGCTAGTTTACTGACAAGTTTTTTAATTAAAAAATAAAAATCCATCTTTTTACCTAAAACAGGAGGAATCATAATCTAAGACAACTAAGTACTTGTGGAGTACTAATGAGAAGGATCATCACTCTTCCTACCAGGTAAAGCGAGGTGATTCAGGTTATCTGTTTTCAAGTCTTGCCACACACACACCAACCCTCCCCTGTTTTTGATAAGGACTGGCATTCTCAATATTATCCGGGTAGTCCTTTCAGAGGAAGCTGGAAAAAAGAAAAAAAACTCATTCAACTCCACAAAATCCCTCCCAGCTTCCAATGGGTAGAAAGGAGAACATGGCAGTAAATAACACATAACAATCCAGGAAAAAAATGGTCCTTAAATATTTTAGGTACATTTGGCATACAGAGCAGAGTGGAGGTGTACAGAAAGCACATCCGTCGGAGTCACACAGACTTAGCTTTAGATTTTAAGCATGTCAGCCACCCTGAGTTACTCATCTGTAGAATCAGAATATCAACAGAGATTCACTCACAGATTGTTGTGAGAATTTACCAAAATGATGCAAGGGAAAATGCCTAGTATAACACAATGCCTGGACTAGAGAAAGCATTCTACTAATGATACAACACTAACTTAAAATCCCTGGGATTTTTTAAAACACATATTTGCTTGATCCCAAAACATATACAGAACTGAACACTTATTCAACTTCCTTTAACTAATCAGCTGTGTCCCTCTCCGCACTCCAGCTCTTTTCTACTCACCCATATTTTATTCTTGATTCTTCTCAGACAATCAAATTCAATACTCCTTTTACCCAACCATCTCTCAAATAGCTCAGTTGGTTAGAGCATCAACCAAATAAGCCAAGGTTGCAGGTTTGATCCCCAGTCAGGGCACATACAAGAAATCAACCAAAAGAATGCATAAGTAAGTGGAACAACAAAGCAATGTTTCTCTCCACCACCACCACCACCACCACCACTCCATCCTCACCACCCTCAGTTTCAAAAATTAATAATTTTTTAAATTAAAAAAATATATACATATATACCCGTCATATTGGTTCTCCAAATGCTTTACTGTTGCCAAAAGGCTCTGTCTGAAATAGCCTCTACCAACGTCTTATACCCTACACCCAGGCGCCCCCTGCATTCTAACAACGATGACTTATGTTCTTCCAACGTGCCAAGCTCTTTCCCACCTCAGAGGCTTTTCCTCCTCTGCTCCCTCTCCTAGGAGCGTACTTCCCCCAAAGCTGTACCTTCCAGGCTTCTTCTCTTCCTTGAACTCGCAGCTCAGCTGTCATAGTCTCAGAGCGGCCTCCTCTAAGTTTCCTTTAGAAAATGCTCTCAAGTTCCTGTTACTCTCTTTCACTGCACCATTATTTCCTTCACAGCTCATAACACGATCTTTATCTCATTTACTGATTTGTTTGCTTGTTCACTGGCTGCTCCTGACTGTACTTCAAGCTTTGTGATACAAGCACTTGGCTGTTAGTCATCTCTACATCCCCAGCATTTATAACAGTGCCTAGAGCAAAGTGGATACTCAAAAAAATATCTGTCAAATGAATAAATAAATTCAGTTTCTAAAACAAGAGAAGCAGAGTTGGACAGCCCCCCGCCCCCTTCTTTCTCCAACTAACTGGTGGCAGTAGGATATTGGGTCTCAGGGAAAGACCGTAAATTAAAGAGAAAGGGCTGAGGAGAAATAAACTGAGGAGCACAGCCAGATCCCGTTATCCCCACTCTCCCACCAACAAAGCGTGAACTGCTCTCAGGGTTGGGGGCCAGCAGAGGGGCTGAACTCCATGGCTCCCCCGCCCCCACCAATTTTTCTGATTATGGCAAAATGCACATAATGCCATGGTTTTCTCCTCTGGTGTCTACAGCTTCCCAGGGCTCAACTTCTTCCAGCAAAGCCACGTAGACATCTGACCTTGGGTGTTTTTCAGGTAAAAGGAAGTCTGGATATCACTGGTTTTGAAACCCACCTGGGCTGACCAAACAGTGGTGGGGTTTTGAGACTGAAAAAAACCTTTTCTATTTCTGTTTAATGAGATTTAAATAAAACAAAAGTTTCCAGTTGTGCCTCATTACTGTCTTCTTAGCTTGATCCCTGCCACTTCCCTGTGAGCACTTGACTCGGAGTCAACAAAACCCACTGCCCTTCCTGCCACCAGCTCCCCCAGACAACCGAGCAGTGACTCCATCCTGAGCAGCAGTGATGACAAACTCGGAGACAGGAACCCATTCTATTTTAAAATGAGCAACTTCTCTGGCAGTCTTTCCATTTATGTCTGAAACCAAAGGGGTGAGTGACTTGGGGGTCAGAAGGAGGCAAAGAAAATAGGAACTTCAGTGCTCTCTTCCCTTTCCAAATTCCAATGCCTAACTTCTCTGAACACAGCAGCTGAGTCAGGGAAGTCACAGACCACAAGCCACGGCCCCCACATGGCCAAGCTCATCTCAGCAGCCCCAGGTCTTCTCCTCTGGCATTCAAGTACCACGCTCCTTTATAGCTGCCAGGGTCAGCCAAGTTCTTTAATGACCTTTCCTATTTGCACCCGTTTTGCCAAGTGAGAAATATATACACACACAGTTCTGACCTTCTTATCCTCAGAGCTTCACAAGTGAGAACAAAGACCTGTGTGTATTTTGTACACCACCTGGTCTTCGCCTCTTTTAATTACTCCTTCAGAACACACAGTAGGTCAAAAATTGAAAATAAACTAATTAGATGGGGGATCCTGGCACAACTTTGCACCAGGAAAACTTCCCTCTAATAAGGAGTGTAGGGCATCCTGTAAGTATCAAGGCTGAGCTTCTCCTGATTGTACAGGGAGCTACTATGGAGTTTGAGCCCCTGCCTGGGGGAGCCTACAGAAATAAAACAGGGAAATAAAATGTTTGACCCTAACCTGCAGAGTTTGGTCTCTTAAAGCAAAAAGAACCTTAAATTATAAACAGCCTCACTCAAAGGGAAAATTTGTGAAGCACCTACTCCCAGGAACTCCCCATTCTGCCCTAGGCCTGCCTGGGTTCAGCAGGCCCATAAATTGGCACTGTTGATATGACCTTTCCAGGCTATATTTCAACAAGAGATAACAACAAAGCTGAGAGCTTTGGTAGCACTCAAAGGAGATTTGAGGGACTTAAAACACGCTGCTAAGTTTGGCAGCAAAAGTTCCTGTTTCTTGCAGTTGGAGAAGGAAATCTCTTTATAATTATGCTTGTAGATAAGATGCACCAAGCTATGTATGCCTGTTGGGAACAGATCAGAACCTCATCTCAATCCACCACTCCTCTGAGACTGGTCTGAGTGGTCACTGCTGGGGCAAGTCTTGGGAAGATAAAGTGCCGGGAGCTTTATGATGCCGCTTACTATCTTAGCCACAACCACCTGCCCACTCCGCATACCGAGTGCTCTCTGCCTCTGAGTTTACACCTCCCTTAGCCCACTGCCCATCTTGCTCATGTCCCTACCCCAGGGCCATACAACACACATTGCTCATTGGAGAGGGACCTTTCAACCAACATGCTCCTTTGGTTCAGCCAGATTCCCCCTGGGGCTTATGTATTTCTTTACCACAGCAAGGCACAGGAGCTATGATCTAGCTACTGACTGGGGGACACTTATTGCTGCTGGGCTGACCGGAGATATCTGCCCAAGACAGAGAGGAAGGAGATATCTCCTCACAAAACAACCCTGACAGGCTATACACTCAGAAACTCTGCTTGGTTTACAATGAAATAATAAACACAATTGGTCACGTTTCATTCAGCACTAGATAAAAGGTACAAGTATTCCAAGCACTGACACTTTGGCCACACAACCCTATGAAATTTTGCAGAAGAGCAACTAGGAGGAACAGGGTAAGTAAGGTATTTGAGGTTGCACAGCTAGTAAGAGGCAGAGCCAGAACTTGACCCCCAACAGTACAGGACCGAAGCTCTATACACTGCTTTTTCATTGGATGACTCTTCCCCAAACAAACAGGTTTGTCTTTGAGCACAACCAGCTCACTCGAAACTCTAAAGGAGAGAGGGTTGATCACAGACCACTGCCATTTTTTTTCCACTGAGGAGAGGAAGCAGCGATGGCAGTATTTATTCACGGAGCTGGGCTAAGTCTACACAGCAGAACAAATAAATATTCCCCACATGTTGACCAGAGTTTTCCCAGAGCACCAGGTGAAACCCACCTCCTTTCTTACGGACCTGGTGGGCTCTCTAGCTTATGCAGGGCTGGAGCCTCTTTGCAAGGTGCTGCAGCCAAGCCCTATGCATCTGAGGACAAGTCCCCAACTCTCCAAGTTATGAGCACCAAGTAGAAATGCTTCCTAGAATCCAGCTGATGGTGTTACAAAAAAAGTTACTCAAATATTTGGAGAAATACAGTGCACAAAATATTATACTTCATTCCACAGAACTTCAGGGGGTCTAGATGGAAAAATAAGTCAGAATATCAATGGAAACACTCAATCCAAACCTCCCACTATCAAGAAGTAGAAACTGAAGCCTAAAGAAACCAAGTTACTTTCCCAGGATCACCCAGCAAGCCACAGACAGAGTTAGGACTAAAGCTCAGACCTGCTGACTACCTGGCTGGGGCTCTTTCTACTGCGTATGCAGGCAAAGAAAGTCACAGGCAGGAGAGATCTCCAACAACAGCAGCAGCTAACTCTTACTGAGAACATATCCGTGCCAGGAACTAAGCTCAGTGCTTCATATAAACCAACTCATTTACCCCTCCAACAAATCTCTGAGATGGGTAACAATACTCCCAAGTTACAGATGAAGACCCTAAAGTTTACAGAGGTTAATTCGCCAGAGACCACATATAGTCAAAAAAGGGCCAGATGACGAACCTCCAGAGCTGGTGGAAAAGCCTGTTCTCCATGCCAGGTCTTGAAGGATACAGAGATGGAATTCATGGAAGTGGAGAGAGGAGTGCCAGAGTGGCCTGCCCGGAGCACTGAGAACAGCTGCTGAAGGGCCTCTGGTGCTGGGTTACGGAGAGCCTCAGCAGCCCTATGCAGGCCAGCCTGTGGGAGAGGGGCAGGCAAGAGGCAGTGCCAGTCTCCCCTGACCGTGAAGGGTAAGCATCCTACCCAAAGATAAAGCTGAGCCTGTGAAACTGGATTGAAAAGGACTGCCTCAGAGACTCTCCTAGGGTCTTGACAGAAAGATGAAGAAAGTGCAGAGTGGAAACTCCTACTAATAGAAGAATCTGGTTTGACTTTCCTAGCATAGTCACCCCAACCTGATCAGAAGATGCCAGCCTCACTATCTTGAAAATGCTGCTCTAAGTTGCTGTTAATAATGGAAAGCACTGAACATTCACTATGTGCCAGGCACTGGGTGGAGAGCCTTACAGATATCACTCCATTTCATCTTCACCACAACTCTAACAAGCGAAGTACTACTATTGTACCCATTTTACAGATGCCTCACGGAAAACTGAGGCTCGGAGAGATTAAATAACTTGCCCAGGGTTACAAGGTCACGCAGCAAGTAATGCCAGGTTCTCCATGTAGGCTCATTAGACCCCTAGGCTCCAGCTCTTCATCACTGCACTGCACTGAATGTGAAGTACTCATATTAAGTGCAAATGGTTCCCCCAGAGGCACTCGACGGCAGCACCATACACTCACGGAGCATCTAGTTGAACAAACACACCATGGGTTGATTCCTTTAAAAGCAATCTCGAAAGCTCAAGTTATCAGAGCTCCATAAGGGGGCCTGTGTTCCAAGGCCCAGTGGGCACACCAAAACTCAGTTCCTCGAACAAAGAGAAGTTTTCTTTCCCATTTTCTCATTTCCCTCTTCCTGTTACTCGCTGCCTTACACCCATTCTTTGACACTCTGAGAGGCTTTGACACAGGCCGAGAATCCTCACCCTCCTCATAGTTCCAATTCTGCAGTTGGCTCTCTTCCATCACTCAAACAGCGTTTTAGCTCGGCATCTAAGAGCTGGGCCTGCCTCCTTTTTCCCAGCCTAAAGCATGAGATGGTCACTAACCCTACCACCAAAACCCCAACTTCAGCAGATCTAAATATATTTCTTCTCTCTTCATCACATGGACAGAGGCTCATACTGGGGAGGAAATCACCACAACATCTAACACAACATACATGGGGATAAGTCCCACACTTGATACTTTTTTAGATCCTGCCGAGCTCTTGGCCCTGATCCTCTGTGCTCAGTGACTAAATGGATGAACAGATCAAGAGAGCACACGGGCACCAGAGATGCTGCCAAGCCCGAGAGCAAAGGAACACGGGTGTTAACCCCGAAGCCAGCCACCTCCACCTACCCCTGCCTCCCAGTACTTGTTAGAACCTACACAACACTGTCTCCTTGAGTCCCCTGGGGGCAGGCCAGCCTTCTTCTCAACTGTGAGGGCTCCTAGGCCCATCCAGGTTCCCCTTCTATCTATGCCCCTGTTGCCCCTGAGAACTGCCTTCTCTCCAATCCTCTCCCCCAGGGCTTCTCTCTGTGTCCTTCTGGTAGCCTTCCTGCTGTTTCACGTCTTGATTCCCATAACCTTCTGTTTATGTCAACTTTCCCAAATAGTCCTTCATTCACTGTTCTGCTTCTCCAGTTCACATACTAACCCCTTCAGTGACAAGTCACACAAAATGAGAGTCTGAATCTTTGAAAATATGGGGCAGTTTCATAAAAAACCCTTAGGAACAGGTCAGCTTTGGTTGAGAAGTGCCTTCATACCCTAACTGTATGTAACTCACCCTTCATAGGGAAAGTATAGTCAACATTCAGGCAGTCTTTAGATGAGAAGAATACTGGGATGATTTCAACAGCCCCTCGACAACAGTGTATCAGAGCCAAAGAAAATAAAAGAAGGGATCTTTGGAAAAATCCTTCAATAATGTAGTCTAGACTCATTGAACATCTTCCTCGCCCCTACACACACACACACACCACACACACACACCACACACACACACACACTAGAGTTTTCTAGGGCCTATGGCTGCAAAAAGAGACCCCAGATTTTTTCAATCACACAGCATGACATGGCATGTTCCCCTAAGACAGATGACAGATGTACCCAGCATTCTTCCCACCCACCTAAGACACATGTATGCAGTGTCTCCTCCCAACATAAAATAGATGCGCAGAGTCCCCCTCCCCGCCCCCAGAAGAAGGCACTCACTAATTCAAGTTTTCCCACAGGCTTTAAAAAGAAATCCCTGCAGACTATGCCAGATGGTCTTTTTTTTTTTTTTTCTTTCATGCCCTCCTGGCCCCTTCTCCACTTTCAATGGTTCCTCTAACTCAAAGAGCTCAATTATGTGCCAGCAGATTTCCCCTCCCCTCCTCAAGCCTGCCCTAAACACCCTCTCCTCCCCAGCCAATGAAGAGCACTGAAGGGAGGCCGATTCAGGCCTCTGCTGGTGGGCAGCTGCCTGGCCTCCTGCAGGCTCACACACATGCTCCCTTTGCTCAGCTGCCTCAGAAAACTCTCTCAGGCCAAACACTGGAAATCAGGAGTCTCTTAGGTAACAGCAGCTAAGAGAAGCCCAAGGAGGGCATGCTCTTCAGTCTCTCAGTCCCACAGAGACCCACAGAGAGGTGCTCTGGAAGGCCCAGCACTCAGCCCCACCCACCTTCCTCAGGTGCCAAGCAGGCCTCCCCAGAATAGTGCCCAGAATCAGAGGGGTTGGGGAATGGAGCATGGCCTCACTTAGTTCCAGGCCAGCAATGTGGCCATAATATTTGGAGTCTGGGGTGCCCCTTGCAACTATATACCCAAGCCCTTCATTCCAGGGGCAGGAGCAGAACCAGAAGAATTAAGGATGCTCTTGACCTGTCCTCCAAGGTATTTCAAAGACTCAACTTCCTTGGGTAACTGATCATCGTAATTTTAGAGAGGGGAAGCCCAGAGCAAGAGTGTGCAGGGAGGGGAGTAGAGGAAGGGGGAGAGAGTGAGTGAGAACAGGAATGTTGCTTTTTAGTCCTTAAGGAATATGAAGGGATCCAATGTGTGACTCAGCTCTGGGAAGCTGGATGGACCAGGAGTGGGGAACAGCTGCAGCCCCAGTCTGAGCCGTGGACAGCTTCTCCTCAGGACTTAGGAAATGCCCTGATGTGAGTCACCTGGAAAAGGGCCTCTGTTGTTAAAAAAATAAAAATAAAATAAATCTGCCTACCCTGGGTCTTTTTAGGGGCTTCTTCCTAGTCACCACTCCAGGGCATGGCTGGCAGGTTTTCCCCTGTCTGACAACCAAAGCTGAGGCCCCCGTGGGTGCCCAGCCGCTCCCTATGCTCCCACCTAGTGTACCAGGAGCCCTACCGACTCCCTGGGGACAGATCTCAGATGCCCTTGCTGGAGTGTCCCCTCCCCATCACTTCTGGGCCTTGGCACAGTCCCATGGCCTATCAAGTATCTCTGCCCTTGGAATTCCCACTTCCTTGTTTTTTCTTCCTTGTTTCCCTCTAAGCTGCAGCCCCAGGAGTTCCTGAAAGAGCTGCCCGGCCCCCAAGGGGCCTTTCAGAGCAGGAACTCTCCTGGCCAGTGTGGAGTCTGCCTTCCCAGCCCAGAACAGAGGGGAAAGGCCTCTGTGTCTCTCAAAGCCATTTCCCCAGCAGAACCTAGCAGGACGGGGGCCCAGCCCTGGCAAGCAGGAGCCTCTCCTCCAGCTGCTGAAATTTAGGACGTCCGAGCTGCCAGCTAGCTGTGCGACACCACGGCAAAAGCACAGGCTCTCCTGGAAGCCCTCTCCTCCGTACTGAAGCACGTGGGTCAAGTAACCTGAGGAAGGGTCCTCACAGGGCTCAAAGTCTTCAGTGAACATCACTCTTCCTTAACTTCCCAACCCAAGAAAGCACTATTTTTTCCTTTAACATCTTAAAGGAGTCTTCTAAGTTTTTCTCATTTTTATTTATAAATGCAGAAGGGAAAAGGGCACTTTATAAATGGGGAAACCAGAGCAGACAGGCAAAGTGACTTTCCAGAAGAGAGTTGGGCCATCCTTCAAATTGCAATTCATCTTACACTATATAGGACTTTACTACTTTAAAACTGCTTTCATGGAAAGGGTCTCATTTGCTCCTCCCAACAATCTTGTGAAATAGCTTTATCATTATTTCTATGCCAGAGCTAATAAATCTCTTCAGAGAGGTTGAGGCATTTGCCCATGTCCACCTTGAGAACCTGCCATGGACTCAGGTCTCCTAACCCCAAATCCATTCTTTGTCTGCAGCACCCAAAGAAAGGTCACCTGCTAGCCTCTTCCCACATGTGGGGTGACAGATGTAGAGGAGCCCCACCCACAACCACATGAGTGGAGAAGAACTGACATCCCAGGTCTGCGTTGCCCACCGAAGGGCCCACTGACTGAGAGAGGCCTGCGCCTCACAACCTGCAGCTTTAATCCAGACCAGCGGGGTTATGCTAGCCATATTCCCCCAGTAAAGCACATTTCTCCCAAGCAGAGGATCCCTAAAGTGTAGGGGAAAGAGACCTCATCTTAGAAGAGGCTTACCCTGTGGACCCTCAGGCCACAACACTGGTGCTCAGCCGCACACACTCAGGAAGCCCAAAGTGGGGGTGGCCAGTGCTTTCACTGGCAAGCTGGCCTGGAGTAAACCAGAAGGCCCCCTTATTGTTTGCCAGGATACAAAAGACATTCTGTTCAGAAAGTTCAAGAAGAAAAACCGAAGCTCAGGACAGCAGCTGGTCCTTCATCCCCCAGAGAAACCGAAGTTGCCTGAGGTCCAGGAGGAAGTGTGAGGTACAACGTGGCTGAAGCAAAGTGCATCTCCTGGCGGGTCTCTGCTGCAGAGAGTGTCCACTGCATTTATCCTGCAATAAGATCACTCACAAACTAGCTCCCCCTTCACCTATTCAAGTGCCTTTCTGAATGAGGCTCTGCTCCTAGGCCACACTGAGCTCACCACACACTACTCCCGGAGGTCAGCACAAGTTTTACAAAAACAGGACAAACAGGGTAGGAGCACAGTGCGTGCCCTGAGATCTGGTTAAAATATTAACCCAAGGACTCCATGGGCACAATCGCAGCACCTCATGTCTCCTCAGGCAGCCGAGCTCTTAGCAGCTGCCCCTGAGAACTCACATATCTGGATAAGAAATCTATTTGCAAGCCCTCCAACACAAGACCCGCCCCCTGACTCCACTCAGCCCCCATGTATCTTTAAGGAAAGCCTGTGACAGACCTTATTAATGAGGGAAGATAGCTTGATTCTTACCAAGCTACCTGGGAGAGACAGACAGACAGTCAGGCGTATGCGCGCGCACACACACACACACACACACACACACACATGGACCACAGTTCAGATATCCTTAAGACGGTCCCTCTGTCCTAATAACTGCTCCAGAGAGACTTGGAACTCACCACAGGCTCCTAGTTGAGTTAATTAGCACTTTTTTTTTTCGTTACTGGTCAGACACAGCAACATCAAGAGACAAAACAGACAGTGTTCACTAGAGCAAACCGAGCCACTGAAAAGACACTGGAGTTTCCACGTAAGAACTACACGTACAATGCTGGAGTGATGATAATTTATTTTCTCTATGTAATATTCTTCCCATAAAATATCCTAAGCTTTTGTTCTAAATAAAAGTAAGATGATTTCTATAGCAAAGTCTAAACACTTCAGGTTCAGCGAAAGGGAGATCAGCTATACTTGCAAAGTCAAGAAAATTGGCTGTACCCCTCCTCCTTAAGCTAATAGAATCCAACTGTTGGAGCATGACATCATTCCTGAGCCCCAAACCCTGAGCAGAGAGTACAGACACTCGCCTGCCTCCCAGAAAACAGCCCAAGACTATGGCCAGGAAAGGAGGAAAAACAATCCGAGCCCAGAGCTGCTGACCTTACCTGAAAGTCCCGGTGCTTTCCTGCCCACTCCATTCTCGGCAGAGTTTGGCTCACACCACTGTCTGTTAGGGAGCCCGGGGCCCCCAAGTCCACTCACTTAGCTCTGATACCTGCTGCGAGCTTCCCACAGCTCCTTCCTCTGACCTTTCCTGGTGCTCCTTCCAGCCAAATGAGCAGAGCAGGGCTAGCCGGCCAGGCCAGTTGTCATGGAGACCCTGTTCTCGCCAGCGCTCGCTCACTTTCTCTCTCTCTCTCTCTCTCTCTCTCTCTCTCTCTCTCTCTCTCTCAGTTCTGGGAGGCTTCCATGAAACAGCACTGTCTTTTGATCAGCTCGGTTTTTGCACACATTCCACTCCTCCTACCTCCCTTCCAGTCAAACAAGGGCTCTGGGCTGCTCCTGGGAACTTGCTTAAACAGCTCAGAGGGGAGAAGGGAGAAGACAGTGAGTGGACTTGTTTTCCTCCCCTCCAGTGTCTCAATTTTTTAAAACTTGGAAGAATCCTGGCGGGGGCTGGTGGGGAGGGGCTAGCTGGAGCACTTGGAGGGGAGGCAAGTCCTTTCTCTGGGTTTTGGAGTATAGTGGCTAGGCAGACCCAGATGCATTGCCTTGACTTGTTTGTGCACTTGGGATTTTCCGGGCAGCAGCTGAGGCGGAAATGCATTCATGTCCCAGGAGCTCACCTGGACTGGCCTCTGCTTACCTGCTGCCTGCCCCGGTCGTCGCGATGGCTTTAACCAGTGCAGGGACTCATGGTACTAGTGCTGGTGCCCAAGCAGTCTCTCATCTTCCTGCAATGGAGAGGAAAGACACTAGGTCAGGACCAGTAAGAGTCCTGGGCAAGTCCAGAGCCATAGCCCAAGCAACAAAGGTGATATAACTACATCCTCATCTCTCTTTCCTGTTCTGGGCCTGCAGCTAATGCCCAGGCTTCCTGTGAGCTGCTGTCATGGCCAGTAAGAGTATGTCCAAGAGTTAGCACAGTGCATGGGACACAGCAGGCCCTTTAAGTTTAATCCCCCTGTGTACATTTCTGCTTTGTAATATCCTTTTACATGCATTATTTTGTTTGATCCTCAGGACTTTTTGAAGTACACTGGACAGATGTTATCACCATTTTACAGATGGGAAAACCAAGTCTCAGAGAGATCAAATCTTTATCCCACAGTTACAAAGCTACTTGTACAGCTGAAGAACTGTGAGTAGAAAACAGTCTGCTGCCCCCTAGTCCAGTGCACTTTCCACTAAAGTACACTGCTATCTGATTTTACACACTAACAACTTTTTGATAACCAGTTATGAAATACAAGGCTGGGCTCCCAGAGGAAGGTGGGGAATCTCTCTGAGTGATGGTGATGCAGGCCTGACCATCATCCTTTTAGTCTAAAGACTCTCTGTTAGCATCTATGAGTTGTGAAAGGACTGGTGCACATTTTAGAGGAAAGAAGTCCTGCCCTATAGCTATAAATTATCTTACACTTTTTCAAATACTCGCACAAATCTTGGCTCATCTGTTCAACACAGTAGGCCTGAGTGTTAGGGCTGGTATTATCATACTAATTTAACTTTTTTTTTTTTTTTTTAATCTAAAAGAGAGGTCAAATGACTTGCCCCAGGTCACGGAACCAGAAAGTATCAAATCTAGAAATCATGTCCAAGCCTTTCTACTCTCTTTCATATATATATATATAAAGTACAGTAGTTCCAAGAGCACCAAGCAGATCAGGAATCACTAGCTTGTGTGGCTCAATGGATTGAGTGCTATCCTGCAAACTGAAAGGCTGCCAGTTCGATTCTCAGTCAGGGTACATGCCTGGGTTGCGGACAAGGTCCCTGGTTGGGAGCGTTTGAGAGGCAACTGATGAATGTATCTCTCGCTCATCGATGTTTCTCTCCCTCTCTTTCTCCTTCCCTTCCCCTCTCTCTAAAAATAAATAAAATCTTTAAACAAATAACAACAATACCACCTAATGAATATTAAAGAAAAAAAAAAAAAAAGGACCTTGGCAGTGCCTGGCTCCACCACTAGCCATGTGCCCTTGGGCAAGTCATCTAACTTTAGTTTCCATCTGTAAAACCTGTCCTAGCTGACAAGGCTGAGATGAACATAAGGGGAGATAACGTGTGAAAGCATTCTCCTTAAATCAGGCGCTGAGCTAAGGACTTCATTCCTCTCAGCTCTTCTCCACTACAAACAACAAAAACCTGGGACAGTTGTTATCCCCCCAAGAAGAGGACAAAGAGCCTCAAAGGAGGTACACACCCATCACCTACTGAAATGCCCAATGTGACCCAAGTATCACTCAGGAATCCCTCATAGACCCAAGTCTGCAAAGAAAGAGGAGGAAATGGCAATTCAAGACCATAAAATCTAAAGTTTTCCCTCTGCCCACTCCCAACAGGCGTCCTTCAGCTCTTTTCTTGACTCTCAAAATGCACATTCCACTTGCCCAGTGTTCATACTGAGAAAGAAGAGGTGATGCCCATCCATTTCTAAAATAAGGTATCATTCACAGTTTTAATATTGTCACCAAGATTTACTGAGCACCTGCCATGTGTCAGGCATTTTTCCAAGAAGTATGAGGGGCCAGGGGCCAGGGCCAAGTGCTGAAGCTAATACAAGTCAATCTTTAAAGCAATCTAAACCTCAAAAAGCACTCCAGACCAGACACAGAATGCAGACCATGCTCCCCCTAGCGGCACACTGGAGCTATACATGCTCCTTAGGGCCTGTCTACAGCCAGGGGAGACGCAAAGGGCCCCATGCCAGAGAGCGGGAATCCCCTGCTTGGGTGCTGCTGTTGTGTCTGAGCTCCCTGAAATGGGCAGAACCAGTGGACAGCTGAATCCTTTTGCTGCTTCTGCGAGACTGGATGCAGATCAATCCTACTTGACCTGTCCTGAAGGAGAGGGCTTTCATAGCCTTAAGTGGTCTAGTATCTGTTGAGAAGCCCACAGGCATACTTGTGCCAGAAACCTGGAAGACGTCCACCTCCCTACTTCTCTCTCCCCACATCCACTCCATTTACCAATTCCAAATAATTCTACTTCCAAAATATGTCTTTTATCTGTTCATTTTTCGGCACCTCCATTGCCACCCAAGTCTCCCCCCCACCCCGCCCCACCTTAATTATAGCAAAAACCTCCTAATTTCCCAGCTTCCACTCTTGCCCTCACAACTCCCTCCTCCATGGAGCTGTCTGAATCACCTTTTACACCAGATCCTGTCATTTCCCACCACACTTAGAGTGAAAATCTAAACTCTTACCAGGACCTAAGAGGCTCAGCATGATCCTTCTCCAGCCTCCTCTAAATGCGTTTCTTGCCCTCCCCCTCTGTATGCTCACTACACAGGCCTTTCTGTAGTTTCCCAAAACTCCCAGGTTTTTTTCAGGCTGTTCCCCTTCGCCTGGGACACTCCCCCACACCCTAGTCTTCGCCTGGCTGACTCTTCCTCACCATGCCTTGACTTGCCTCTCACCTGCTCAGGGAACTCCTGCATGATCCTCCAATCCAAATGAAAATGTACCCTTCACAGCACTCACCATAATTCGTGATTGTGCATTTGTGCATTTTTTGTTTAATGTCAGCCTTCCTCCATGACTCCTTAGGAGCAGGACCCTGGACTGTTCCTTGGTGACCACTGTATTTCCTGTGTCTAGCGTAGGGCCCACCTCACAGCCAGCACTCAATATTTGCTACACAAATGCATAAAAACCCATTTCTTCCTGTCTTACAGGAAAAAGAACCTTAGAACAGCTATTTCATCTCACTCATTGTATTTTTTCATAGACCAACAAACTGTAATTACATCTCCTTTCCTCATGTGCTTTGCCTATGGGCTCAACCAAAAATTCCTGTAAAGTCTCCCTGTGGTTTGTTTCCCAGAACTTTCCTCGTAAGGTCACTCTTCTGGGGACATGCTCCAGGGTTTTACAGCCTCTCCCATTACCGGAGTGCCCACTCACAGGCACTCCACTGCCAGTGTCACTGCCAAACCAAACGGGACACAGGAATGGCCCAAATCCCATAGATGAGAAGGCTCTCTCGGGTCAGGTCCATTCAGGGACAAAAACACTTTCTGTCACCTCCACTGTGCAGGGCACTGTGCTTACAGAAAAGACATTGTTACTTAAAGAAGAAGAAAAAAAAAAAAACCCAGCTGGGTGGCTGAGTTGGTTGGAGCATCATCCCAAACACCAAAAGGTTGCAGGTTTGATTCTTGGTCAGGGCACACACTTAGGCTATGGGTTCAGTCCCGGGTCAGGGCATGTAGGGGAGGCAACTGATCAATGTTTTAAATTTTGGAGATAGATGTAAAACGTTTGAAAAAATATTTTTCCATTACTAAAATAAATTTTGAAAACTATTGTCTGGAGGGAGAGATAATGAGGCATAAATAACAGCATGAGCAGTGTGACTAAGTCCAAGCCCCTTTCATGAGATATGGTACCACCAAAACCAGAAATCCTTTCTGGCTTCATCTCCTACCCACTCTTCCCCTCCGCCGCCACCCCATTGTAGGCACAACCACAGCACATCACCTCGTGCTCTGAAAACAGCATTTTCCTCTCCCTCCCCACACCTCTCGCACTGTGACCTTCATCTGAGTGCCTCCTTCCCCAACTAACAAAATCTAGTTGCCTTCGAGGCCAAACTCAGTTAACACCTCCTCTGTAAAACAGTCCTTGATTCCTGGCAGAATCTATCTGTCTGCTCTGCAAGCCCACAGCAGTTGGAAGATGCATTTATTACGGTATTTACATCACTTTATCCCTCTTACTTGTACCCCTGTCTCCCTCACAGTTGTGAGCCCCTTGAGGGTCCATCCACTGTAGTATTTCATTCACAGCGAGCAATCAGTTAATGTCAGTGGGATAAATGAATCACTGAAAAAGACTCTAAAAAACAAACACAGAAAGTTGTCCTCTCCATAAGATGAGAGAATTTGTACAATATAAGTCTGTCCACTGAAATTATATGATAATTAGATTCTAGACTTGGTCACTAGAAGAATTTGTCATATTTTCTTGTCTCTTTAAAAACAACTTGAGATTCTGTACCTGAAAACACAGGAGCAGAGTAAATCTTTTAAAGTCACTCCTTGCTTTGTAATCAAAGAAAGCTTCAGGAAACATAAGCAGTTGTTTTAATACTGCTGGTTGGATCTTAGAATGCCTAAGAGAGGCAATACACCATCAGATGCCTCTGGGGAGCCTAGCTCCCAATGCCCACCAGACTGGAGTCCAGCAGCTCCTCCCCTGAAGACATCCAGTTCCACCCAAGTCATCAGGAATCAGTGTGTGCCCTGCCCAGTCCTGCTACACCGGGCTCCAGCTGCCAGGTGGGCAGGCAGGTTTTGCACAAGAGCCCTTTTAGGGCTTTACAATTTTCCTTTTCTACCTCTGAGAGGCAATGTGTGGTGGGGGGAATTAAAAATCCAGGAGTAGAGACTCAGCACACTGGAGCCCAGGTCCTGCTTTCTAGGGAAGTGAGAGCTTGAGCAAGTCCCTGTCCCCCTTAGGCCTCAGCTTTCCCCCCCACATATAACGAAAGGGTTGCTGCAACTAGCTGTTCTCCATTTCTAGCTTGAATGCCCTATTTGCATTGTTCTATTGCAGTCACCTAGTACCACTGCTTCCTGAATGAGTTCAAAGCAGCAGAAGGAGCTTGTTTTAGAGGCTACAGAGTCTCCTCTAAACATTTCAGCAGAGACCATGGCTTGGGGCTCTGGAGTCATCTGCTTGAAATCAGACAGAAGACTGTCAGCAACAAAAGGCAGCCTTTCCTGGAGGAAAAGAGGGGGTACTCAGGCTTCCTGCCAAGGGAAGACTGGGGAAGGAAGAAAGGCACAAAACACAAGAGGGAGAAATTAGGAAATGGCCTGGGAAGTGCCTGGAAGAAGACTGAGTCTTTGCCAGGGACTCACTCCTAGCCATCGTCTCAGACAAAGCCCTTTACAGAGTGGAACTGGCAATATCTAAGTTCTCCTGGAAGACAATCTGCTTACTGCAAATCAAGCAGTCTCTTCATGGGCGCTACTAAGGCCTTTGAACCAACAAAACAAATGCCTCCTTCCAGATGGCAATCCCAGCCCCCTCTGTCTGAGAGCCACATCTGGCAGGACCTCCAGCGAGCTGGCCGCTGCTACACATACTTGCTTGTACAGCCTTCCTGGGAAGACAGAGAAATGCCCATTCTGTGCACAAGTCCTGGCATTTATGGAAGGGAATTCTCCCAGGTCCTTATTCCTGCCCTAATCCCTCCTGCCTCCCAACCATAGCTCACCACTCACCCTCTGAACTACATCCCCCCAACCAACCCTCAGGCTCTGAACTAGAGAACTGTGGGATTCAGCCTATAATGATCCTATAATAGATCCCAGTGCCCCATGATGAGACAGTTACTGAATATCTTCAGGCCAGGTTGAACACACTCTCCTTCGGTCTGCCAGCCTTCCAGCCCTAGTTCACCTCCACTCAGCTCATAACCCTCAATATCAAGGTCCAAGTTCCAGTCCCCAGGGCACAAGGTACTCAGTGGCTTGATCCAGTCTCTTGCAGTATCTGTCACAATCCTCATCTACGGGCTAACTTCCTGGAATTTCTCAAATCCACAGGCCCCTAAGCACTGCCCCTTGTTAAGTCCAAGCATTTTAACACTTGGCCACATAAACCCTGTCTTGGGGCCAGAAAAGACTGTACTGAGGAGGCAATATCCCAGGCTTCTCTAAAAGCATCATTTTACCTTTTCAGAATGGGTTTCTCATGCTTATTTGGCTCAGAACTCTGAGCTCAAACAAGATCCTTTTATTATTATTATTTTATATTGATTTTAGAGAGAGGGAGAGAGAGAAGCATTGATCTGTTGTTACACCTATCCACGCATCCATTGGTTGCCTCTTGTGTGTGCCCTGATCAGGGATTGAACCCACAATCTCGGCATATCAGGATGATGCTCCAACCAACTGAGCCACCCAGCCAGGGCTCAACCAAGATCTTAATCTGTCATGACTGAAGCTTCAGAATGGGGAGGGAGGGTACAAAGTGGGGGGAAAGGAGATGAGGAATAAGAAGAATGTGGACTCAAATGGCTTTTCCATGATATAACCAAGAAAATCCCTTGAGCCTGGGAAGGAGCATCCCACAGAATAAGTTCTGGGCCAGGCTGGGGAACGTGGGCCCAAACTGTGTCACCTCTATGCTATCTCCCCTGGTTTTCTCTGGCTGGACTGGATCCCCTACTCCCACCCCTGTGCTCCTTGGAGCAACCTACTACTCCAGTGTCAGCTGTGCTCACTGCCTTGTGTGTTCGTGCACCACAGCTAATTCCACTTAATTCTGCTCTAGTCTCTAATAGTCTTCAAGAAGAACTATGTCTTAATTCTGAACCCTAGTTTAGGGTTCTGTACTAAGAACAATTAATAAATGTTTAATATATGAACTAATGAAACCAACCAGCTAATCAATCTAATTAATAAGATATCAATAATATCACCATAGAACCTAAACCATTTAGTACTTAGCACCTCAGAGTGGTCCAGGGTTTCCAAGACATAGTGTGTATACAAGATGACTATAAGTGGTATATGGACAAACATTTTTTTAATTTTCAGTATTTTTAGATTTCTCTTATGTGCATAAGAAAAAAAGATAACCAGCTATTAACCCCATTTTCACTGATCTCATTGATTAGGCTAATGCTAAAAAAGGTATATGCTTTTTATTCGCTTTTATTTTGCCAAAATTAGGGGGTAAAGTTTAAAGAGAAACAGGATACTTGCAAAGTATCTCTCCCAGAATATTTATTAACTACAACAGCAGAAATAGGGAACTTGACAGTGGAGAAAGCTGTGGTGTTCTTCCCCAAAATCCATGACCTCAATCTAATGATGAGAAAAAAAATCAAATAGACCTAACTTGAGTCGTATTATATAAAGGACCTGACCAGTACTGCTCAAAAGTGTCAAGGTCATAAAAGACAAGGACAGACTGAGGAAGTGTCATAGACTGGAGGAGATTAAAAGAAACACCAACTAAATGTAATAAGGGATCCTGGATTAGATAGATCCTGGAATAGAAAAAGGACCTTAGTGAGAAAATCTAATGAAATTGAAATTAAGTCTCTAGTTAACTAGGTTTATAGTTTATATTATACCCACTGATAATTTTGCCATAGTTATATAAGATTAGGGAAAGTATCTTTGCAACTTTTCTGCAAGTCTAAAATTATTTAAAAATAAAAGCTTTCAAAAATCCAATTTAAATATAAGTAAATAAATAAAAGTACATATGCTATAAATCATAAAGGTGCATGAGAATTACTAGAGTAGTCACCCTTGACACCCTACATCCAAGAAAAGCTGTCCCCAGAATGAGAATTGTGGATGCAGAAGAATATTTAAAACAGGGAAATGTTCACTTTATATTACTGGGCAAAAATTAATTATCCCATTTCTTAAAGAATATATATTATATATATAACGCACCAAAAAAAAAAAAAAAAACCTATGAAGGGCAAAGTACAGATGGCATTTATTAAATAGAAAATGGGACATAGCTTTTGGACAGTAACTTGGCTAGATCAATTAAAACATTCATATCCTTTGACTCAATATCCTCACTTCCAGGAAGTTATACTAAGAAAATATTCCAAATATGAGGGGAAAATGCATGTTCCCTGCATTATTTATAATAATGAAACAACCTCATGTCAATCATTACTAGACGCATACATTTCATACTATATTACTATATAAAAATGTGTTTTTATATAGTAATATAATATGTGCATGTGTGAGAGAACCTGTGTGTGTGTGCAGGTGTGTATAAAACTGAACCAACAGGTTTCTCAAAATAATACTTAATCTTTACTATGTGTGATTTTCTCAGTTACTTTCTGTACTAATCTATTCCATTAAGAAAATGAACAAAGCTTGCTAAAGCCCCACTAAATTGATTTCCCAACCAACAAGTGATGACCTACTGTATGAAAAACATTGCACTAAATCAGGAATTTTCAACCAGTGTGCTGCAAGAATTTTTAAAACATGCAATACCTGACTATTTACTCAGGGGCACTGACCTCTTTTCCCTTAGATTGCCAAATAAAAGAAATGACAACAGTCAACCCAACAAGAGCTGTCTAGTGCAAATGAATCAAAAGTATACCTATTTTTTTTGTCAGATTGGCAAAAAATATATTTTTTGGTATGCCACAGAATTTTAGTAATTAGTTTATGAGTGCCATGAGATGAAAAAGGTTGAAAATCACTGCACTAGATGGACTATTGTGCAGCCATTACAAAAAGATGACTATAATCCACAAACTGGTAAGGCTCTGGGGAAAGAAAAGGTGAAAGAAAGATTTGCTTTTCACTACACTTTTTGTACCTTTTGAATTTACAACACATATATGAATTATTTATTTAAAAATAAATTCTAAGTGATGACTGTGAAGGCTTAAACAGCATCAGATAATGTTATGATGCATGACAAAGCTATAACTACACTAAAAATGTAAAATCACATACAATTGAAAAAAATTATAGCGAAACAATAATCGCATGCTAGCCATCTTTTCCTTTTTACTAAATTATAAATACTTTGCACTGTTACCATTTTATTTCTACAATTTAACATATATGTTTATTGTCTTAAATTAATGCATTTATTCACATAGAAGATTTCAAAACTAATAGTAATGTTCAACTGGGTAACAGGTACATGAACATTCACATTTAAACTGTACATATAAAAAAACTCGCTATATTTTTAATAATATTTTTAAATGAAAGATTTCAAAAATGGATCCCCTTTCCAGGCTTGCCTCTCAGAAAGATAGCCCCAACAAAGTGCTGGGGTAGGACTTAAAACCATCAGTCAACTGAATACCTTTCATCTTTGTAAAGAGGCTCTAACATGGACCATACCACCACCATGGCTTCTAAAAATTTCTATTCAGAACTTTGTACGTGGCTAGTTTCAGCATTCCACTCACATTCAGGACTCTCTCTTTTGTGTTCTTTAGCTTTCCCTCTTTCCCGCACCAAGCCATTATTCATTCCTTCATATTTTTTATTTATTAATTTTTAGAGAGGGGGAAAGAATGGAGAGAGAGACAGAGACAGAGAGAGCAACACTGATTTTTTCTTTTTTATCCACTTATGCATTCTTTGGTTGTTTCTTGTATGTGCCCGGAACAGGGATGGAACCTGCAATCTTGGCATATTGGGATGACGCTCTAACTAATTGAGCTACCTGGCCGGAGTCCGTTCCTTCATATTTTTAATCATACAACTTCTTCCAAGCAAAGGGACAATTTATTATTCTTCTTTAAATTTCCAACAGACTGTAATGCAGTGTTTTCTTTACACATAGTAAGTGTTCCATAAGTATTTATTAAATTAGCGGTATCATAGGTAAAACTCCAGAACAGAGTATATGAATTATGGAAAGTGGCAAGGACACAGAAGGAAGCACTGAATACTGGAGATTAAGTTCAAGTCATGCTAAAAAAAAAAAAAAAAAGTAATCACTTCTTTTAATGAAATTAATATAGAATATCATAAAGAATAAAGGAGATAATATATGTAAAACACCCTGCAACAAATAGCAAGTCGTCTTTAAATAATAGTTTGGGGTTTTAAAAATAATATGCAAACATATTTATTTACATGATACATATTTGGATATGGTATATGTTATGAATCGTATAAACACATACATATACGCACACATTTATCAAGAATGCAAGGATCTCAGGGACATAATTTAACTACATTTCAGATAAACCTCTCGATCTCATGGATAAAACAGAAATATATTGGCAGCTGGACGGCCTAGTAACACAGCACAGCGGGGCCCAAAGAGGCTGCAAAATGGATCAGTACTAACTAGGAAGAAGCGTTCTGAAAATCCTAGGAATCCAGACACTTCCCAGGTGTACTAGATGTTATCACCGTCACCCTTTTTATCAATGACTCACATAAGACTTACATATCAAAAATGCATATGACAAATTATTTGGGAGGGATAATTAATGCACTAGAGATAATCAGGGGAAAAAAGCCCTGCACAAACTAGAACCATAACACCATGAAATTAAAAAAAAACAAAAAGATATCATTTTATACAAGTTTAGAAAAAAAGTACATGACAACAGAATGAAAATGGTATATGTGAAAGAGACTTGAGAAATGGTTCAATATTAGTCAACTGATGAGTCAATATGACTCAGTGTCATTGACTGAAATACAGAGCACGGGTCAGATGACGTCCTCGTCTTGCTCTGCTCCATTCCGGTTAGAACAATAGTGTATCCAGGGGCCATACACTGTATCTGCAGACCCATGGGTAAATGGAGTCTTAATAACATCTCAGCAAGCACAATGAAGGGGAAAAAAAGAAAATCAAGTCTGTATAACCCCTTAAACTATGAAATAAGGTAACATGTCTGGTTCATGAGGCTCTTAAGTACTCCTGCAGAACAGGAAGATAGAAAACTACCACTTTTAGCCCCATGGAGTCATCTCTGAGGACTCACGGTTAGAAAGCTTACAGAAAAAAGAGACAGCTGAGCCCTGCCTGATCTGCCCTTTGTCGCTACTGCACTCACATCAGAACCTCCCACGTGGGGCTCTGAGCATCCAAGATTTAGCAAGGACACAGAACAGCTCAGGAATCCAAACAATCCTTACCCATTATCTCCCCAAACCATGGTTAACCATGATCAGAATTACAAAGTGATACTTTTAACTATCAGAGTGGATTCTTGTGGATCTTTAACCTCCTACACTAAGCTGTCATCTGATAGCTGTTTGTGAGCAAGCACTGAGTCTGACTGTTGTAACAGAAGCATTAGACAGCAGGAATGCAGCATGTCAGTTCTGCCAGGCATGGCTGGGATACATACATACCAGCTTCTCTCTCATAATGAGAAACTACGACGCTTTTTCTGAGGGAGCACTCAAGAAGAGTCAAGAAGCAAGAAGAGCAGTGGCCCCTCAAAATCTAGTTCTTATCCTAGGAACATGGAGGTGGCCCTGTTTACCTCCATGAGTGCCATACTAAATAAATATCAATGTCTAATAGGAGAAGATATCATTTTTTAAAACCATTCTCTCTCTCTTTTCCCCAACAGTGGGAACCTAGAAGTTTCTAATTTATGTAAGGATTAACTCCTTCCTTGACAACAGATACACTTGAGGCATCCCGTTTTTATTTATTGGGTTGGCCAAAATGTTCATTTTTTTTCCGTAAGCTGGCTCTGGTGGCGCTTAGTTGTCTTTAACTTCATGCAAGACAATTTTGTTAGATTCTGTTGTGACAGCTGTCATATCAGTGTGCGTTTGAATAAACTTATCAAAATTGGTGAATTTTTGTGTAGCCATTTTAACACTGAAGATGGAAGAAAAGATGTAACTTTCTCGACATATTATGCTTGATTATTTCAAGAAAGGTAAAAACGCAACTGAAACACAAAAAAAGATTTGTGCAGTGTTTGGAGAAGGTTCTGTGACTGATCAAACATGTCAAAAGTGGTTTACAAGCCCTGGCTGCTGTGGCTCAGTGGATTGAGCATCGGCCTGCGAGCGAAGTGTCGCTGGTTCGATTCCCAGTCAGGGCACATGACTAGGTTGCATGTCAGGTCCCCAGTTGGGGGCGCAAGTGAGAGGCAACCATACAGTGATGTTTCTCTCCCTCTCTTTCTCCTTTCCCCTCTCTCTAAAAATATGTAAATAAACAAACAAACAAATTAATTAATTAATTTTTTTAAAAAAGAATAAGTGCACCTCATTTAAAAAAAAAAGTGGTTTGCAAAGTTTCATGCTGGAGCTTTCTTGCTGGATGATGCTCCATGGTAGGGTAGACCAGTTGCCATTGATAGCGATCAAATCAAGACATTAATTGAGAACAATCAACATTATACCATGCAGGAGATAGCTGACATACTCAAAATATCCAAGTCAATCAGGTTATTGGTGAAAGTGAAAAACATGTCTTTTATTTTATGAAAAAAAACCATATGGACTTTTTGGCCAACCCAACAGAAAAGAGCTAGTTTGACTTCCATATAAAAAAAAAGAAGTGCTTATAAACATTGACTCACTTAGAGATCAACATAGAGGAAAAGAGAACACTATGTAAAGTATATGATTGTCTAACCACTAAGCTGTCCACCCAAAACCAATACACAAAAATAAAAAATAAAAAAAAACATAGAGGAATCTACGCAATAGGGGAAAACAGACCCTAGGTTGCAAGAAGAGATGATGGATGAAATGATGAGAGGAGAAACAAAGGAATGTGGAAGGAGAGGAGAGAGTAATTTAAGATCCTGAAGGACAGAAACAGGAGGAAGCTTGTTTGGATGTCTGAGAATAGCATATTTGGGGGAATTCCTGAGCATTACTCCCAGGATGTCAAGCAACATATCTGAGTACCACTTAGCCTTTCAAAGGAAAGAATGAATTCAAAAAGCCTATTATTCCCTCTGTGCCAGGGTTCTTTACCCTGGGTTAATGTGATGTCCACACCCCCATGTAACTGGTTGGCTAATGCTGCTAGTAACTGGGAGGAGGGACGCAGAGTGAAAAGAACAAAGGGTCAAGAACTTCTGTCCCCAGCACAGCAGATGCCAGCAGAAGACTTCTTTCTCACAAGCCATGGGACTCCAGAGGCTAGGGCTGGGAGTCACTGGCTCTCCTCAAACCAAGGAAGTCAACCATTTGAGAGGCCTAAGGTGACGACAGATTGCAGCCACTCATCCTCAATGCGGATACCTAGCATCTGCTGCCAGTACTGCATGGACACACCTCTTCCGAGGAAAAGGCTCACAGGAGCCAAGGAGGGCATTCCACTTAGGGAAAGTTCAGCAAGACGAGGCTTGACTCTGTCTATGTACTCCAAGAGAGTTACCACTGCTTACTAAATTACTGTTCCTTTCCAGACTTGGCACTTCTGCAAATGCAGCAGCAAAAGCACGGCTAACCAACCAGGCAATCACAGAGGGCCAGAGACCCAGGGAGAGCGGCAAGCGTGTCAGAGGCAAAGATGGACACTCTAAATTGGGATTGGGAGGTTTGCAAAATGCCTCCAAGGATTCTGAAGGCGACCTCATCTCCAGTTTTCTTTCTGTCATGTGATCTCTTTCCCTGCTCTCTCTCTTGCTGTACGGAGCGATGAGAACGGACACAAGGAGGGAGAATGAAGAGCTCTTTTAATAGAAAACAAGAACTTGAAGATGACTGAACGTGGAGGCAAGGAAGGGGCCACTGGCTTGGATCACTGAGCACCAGTCACCGCTTCAGGAAATATAGACAAAAACAATATTACAAGGTACTTTGCGGAGTCGTGCCTGACTTTAACCAAGAGGGGTGGTTGCTCCAACACAGGAAGTTATTTAGACAAGATATACAAGAGTGGAGAGGACAGAGATGGCGAAGAGGAATGAGACAAGAAAAACAGTGAAGGAAAAAGAATAAAAGAGGAATGAAAAGAGAGAGCAAGGAAATGGAGGGAAATGTGTGTGTGCGTTTTAAAGGAGGTTGGGAGAGGAAGTTGATAAAAACAGAGCCATAGTGTAATTCTGCGAATACTGAATTCTTGGCTCTGGTTATCACTGGCCACAGCCTCCTCACAGCAGAGCCGTCCTCCTCAGGGGTTAGGTTCTGTGGCCAGCACAAAAGGTGAAAATCATGTGGAGTCAAATTACTCTTGAAATTCCCCCAGAAAGGTACCACAAAGCAAACCAGCCACAGTCTCCCAGGAAACCCAATTCAAAACTCGTCATATACAGTCTTTTTTAAAGAATCTCAGAACTAGAGGAAACCAGAGATCCATCTTCCTTGAATACTGGTTCTCAAAAAAAAAAAAATTCTTAGTAGTAAAACCACTGATCTGAATGCGTCTGAATAAGCTTAATTTTGCTCAGAGAGGTCAGTAATCACCTAAGGTCAACCAACTAGAAAGGACTGTTCTCTGACCCCACACTCCTTCCACCATGCTATTAGTCTTAAAATTCCCCTAGGAGATAGAAGGCCAAGACTGGAGGTCCTGCTCTGCCCCTGTACAGCTGTGTGTGATGGGAATATTACCTTCCCCTTTGTTGGCTGTAATCTCCCCGTCTGGAAAATGAAGCCAGGGTAGTGAACCCAAAGAGCCCAGACGACTCTGAGATAGTTAATGAATGAAAAATGCAAAGTACTTCATGAACAAACCCTCACAGGGCAGAAATTTTGGCATCCTATCTTTCTCCTCAGCTTCATCCTTTTTAAAATTTATTTTTATTTACTGATCTGAGAGATAGAGAGACATCGATTTATTGTTCAACTTATTTTTGCATTCATTGGTTGATTCTTGTATGTGCCCTGACTGGGGGTTGAACCTGTAATCTTGGAATATCTGGACGACACTCTAACCAGCTGAGCTACCCAGCCAGGGCCTCAGCATCATCCTTAATACCCTACCTCTAGGTCCTACCTATTTCCCTTTTGAATATTCTCTAGGATTCACCCCTCTCCTCTCTATTTATATTGTTGATGTTAAATACCCTTTAGCAAGTCTCCTCACTGCCAGTTTCTGTCCTCTCCAAAATTATCCTACTTTCTTCCACAAGAATGATTTCAACAAATTCCACTTTCACTGCATCAACTCCCATCTCCTATGCACCAAGGCAGAGCTTCCAGAATTCAAATTTTCAGCTCTGCTCTGACAGACCAACCACTCCCGAGGCAAACAATCACAGTGACTCTGGGGCACCACCTTCTCTCCCCATGCTTGCTGTTTCTTACATCCAGAACAATTCCCACCCCTCCTCTGCTTATATAAAGTCGACCTAACTTTCCAAGGCCAGAGAAGATCTGCCTCCTCCTAGAAAGTTTTCCTACAGTTTTGAGATACAATTTTATTTCCGAACTACAAACATATTCAGTTAGTAATCAAACAGTTAAGATCTTTGATATTCTTATTCTTTAATAAGTTTTCTCTGTCCCAATAGATTATAAATTCCTCAGTCAAAAATAAACCAGCTTCATATAATATTTAAATCACATTGTTTCTTAAGCTGAAAAATACAGCAAGTACTTGTTGACTGCCTGAAGGCTGAAAAGCAAGTTCTGTTTTCTCTCCTGCCCTTGACCAGTCACAGGAAAAGTTGGGGGTGCAGGGATCAGCGGGAGAGGAAAGCAGAGAAATCAATATCCCAACAACTCCTGAAGTACCTTCCCACCTTTTTCTCCCTGCTCTCTCTCACAGTGGTTTGGGGTGGAAAGGCCCCCTCTTTCACAAATTCAGATCAACGTCTTCTCTAAGCATGCGCCTGAGCACATCAGAGCAGCGTGTGCAGACAGTATTATTTAGCTCCATTCTTAATGTCCTGGCCAGTCTGTGTGATGGCAGCGGCTGCTCACAATCCCTGACAGTGATGGGAAGATAAAGGAGAGAAAGGCGCGGAGGGAAGAGAAGCTAAGACTAGCAGTAATCTCGTAATATACATTTTAGATTTGGGTCCTTGGTAGGTCTGCTTCACATTAAGCCACATCTGTTCTCAAGCCCTCAAGAGGCAGGGCACAGACACCTCTCCAGGCCACACCAGTGAGGACTGGCAGCTGCAAAGATACCTCTCAGGTTTAGGAAGCCAGCAATGTGGAAGGTAGGGACTCTGGCCAGTCAGCTCTCTCTCAGACCCAGGGCCTCTGCCCCAGAAAACTGTAGGCCAGGACCCAACAGGCAAGAATCACACAGATACAGTTGACCCTTGAACATGCAGGGGTCAGGGGTGCCAAGCTCCTGCGCAGTCAAAAATCTGTGTATAACTTTTTATTCCATTTAACTACGAATAGACTTATACCTTACCAATGCATAAATAGCTGATTAGCATCTATTTTGCATATGTATTATATACTGTCTTCTTAAAGAAAAAAAGCTAGAGAAAAGAAAATGCTACTAAGAAAATCATAAGGAAGAAAAAGTACATTTACCATTTTATTTTTCAAACCCATGTACCAGTGGACCAGGGAAGTTCACACCCTGCTGCTCACGGGTGGGGAGGACTGCCACGGGACCAGCTGTACTCCCAGAGGAAGGTGTTCATGGCCATCACCCGCAAGGTACTAGCAGTGCAAGCACAGCCAGGCACGCCCAAGCCCACTCACCCACTACTTCTGGCCGCTAGCCACTCTGGAACACATCTCTGCAGAAATTCCCAGCCTCCAGGCCCTCCACGGCTGGCTTCCTCCATCCCTCTCCAGATTTACTCCCCTTTTTTGTTTATGAGTAGTGTTTACTTCCAGCCTCCACTTCCAGCCCTCCCTCCCCCCACACACATATACACACACACCCACACACACACTTGGGTAGTTTCTAGAGCAAGAAGTCTCCCTCTCGGGCTCATCTGCTGAGCACATTCATTCTTTATAATGTTCTCTTGGGACATTTCTATTTTACAAGAGCTGATGCTGCTGCCCTCTAGAAGATTTTAAACTTGGTAAAGGTGGTGCCACCTGCTTTCAAGGGCCAAGTGATGCCAACATAACCATTCAGAGTGTCAACATACCCAGACTGGGAAGACACCCAGTTACCTGGCAGCCAGAAGGCAGGTTCTCTCACCTGCCTCTAAGCTCCTCCCTCACAAAAGGCATTGTCTACACCCATCTCCAGCACCAAACAAAGACCACGGGAAACTGAATACTAATCTTCCCCCTCATCCCTCTCATCAGAGCATAAGCAGAGAGGGAAGCCAGTTGGAGAAAATTTTAAGAAGAATCAATACCAGACCACACTCCATGAAAAGCTAGCTCCTGGTTCCAGGACTGCAAGAAAGGGCAATTCCACCTTCCATCTCCTGGTTATCTCCAGTGGCTCTACTGGTCCCAGGAAAACTGCCTTAGCATTCCTCTTCTCCGAGGCATGAAGCAACCGCACCCGCAGAGCCCCAGGGGCAGAGAGCCGGGCAGAAAGGAATGCAGACAGCTTCCCAGAAGTGCCTGGCTGAGAAGGAAACCAAGAGCTCACCACAGCTTCCTGGGCCCAGGAGGGGAGGAACTAGGCTCTCTGAAGAAGGACTTGGACCTTGAAGGTGAGAGCCCCAAAGAAGAGAAAAGCACAGTGGTCTGAAGACGCCTGCATAGAACAAGCCTGGGCTGGCTCCATATGGCTTCATGTGAGCTGTGGTTGCACTTGAATGTGAGCAAAGAACCCTAAACTATCAACAGCCCCAAAGAACCCAAGGCGGTCCTGGGCTGGGGGTGTGTGGACCTCTTAGACTAAGTATAAGCTTTCTGCTGGTGGCTTTCCACAAAGAGGCTTCATTTTCTCCCCCACTTCTTGGGGGAAGTGGGTGGAAGCAGAGTGAGTGCCCAACATCTGACGGGAAAACAAAGCCAGTAGGAAACTGGGCGCTGCGGGCTCTGTTCTGACATGCTGCAGAGGCCATAAAGCTTTTCCCAGTCCCACTGTCAGCAGGCCTCCCAAGAAGCCCCACCACAGTTTCCAGAACCCCGTCCCTGCAGAATTGCTTCCTCCAGCGTGTCCCATGTGCTGCCTTTGCAAAGCTCTGTTCTAGGATAAGCATAGGGGAAGGAGCAGAACACAGGGAGGAGGTTATTAGAAGTGCCTTCCTATTGTACACTGGGTGTCCACATTAAGAATACCAAAAGAAAATGACCAAATAATTTTAATAAAAAATGAGTTAAATCATAAAGAGTTCAATCTTTTCCCTTCCAAGAAAGGGGCAGCTCATTACAGATTCCAAAAAAAGAAAAGAAAAACTCCAGACAACTCATCCCCTTCCATCTTATATCCAACTCCCAGTTTGGAATCCCTCACCAGTTATTAGTATTAACACAAAATATACACACAGACACAAAGACACACATGTCTGTTCATTCCTCAATGCTTTGTTCCCACAGCCAAAGTTGCAAGACCCTTTCCAATTTCAGGTCCCTGTGGGGACGGCAGGAGGCAAGAATTAGACACAGGCTTTTCCCAAGCAAAGACCTTGGCTGCCGATAGGACTGGGGGTGGCTTCAGACACCCCCACAGACAGGAAGGAGGCTGAACACCTGGAATCTCCCGTTCCTCCACAGCAGCCGTACCTAGCTGATGTCATCTCTCTGGTAGCCACATGTCTGCATCCCAGCCTCTGGGCCTGTGCCCATCCTCACCTCAAAATTGCACAATAAGCGTCTGTAGCTAGTTACTTCAGTTACTTACAGCCTGGTAGCAATGGAGTAAAGGTGAGAGAGTTGCTGCTTAAAACAACCATTAGTTCTACCCTGCCCTGTGGCCACAGATTTTATTCCCAAACCTTGATCAAAACACATGCTGCCTTTTTCAGAGACATGACCAGAGGTGAGCTCTACCCATCTCTGGGCACCATAGAAAGATGGACAAAGACAGAGGCAATTAGGTATGCACAAACGTCTTTGGAACGACATCTTGCACACTATCCCCAGGCAAAAACATACTGACAAGCTGTCCCACTCAAACGGGAAATTCTGTCACTTGGAACTAGTAGAGCCTGGAATTGTATCCAAAAAAAAAAAATTGTTCCATTTTCCTGATTGTTCATTCTACAAGGAGATGCTGCAGTTTACACAGAGAGCACAGAGACATCTTCAGTTTTCATAAACTGGCAGCAGACTGGTCCCACTAGAAATGGATATAACTTCAAACTAGAAGCTTTCCATTTAGGACCTCATACAACATCATAACAAGAACGTATTATTTCCTACTCAAAAATAGGAGGGGATAACTCAATTAACTCCATGAAACAATGTGCTTAAACAATGTGGTCTGGTCATAATTAGATCATGATTTTCAAAGTGGGAGAACTTCTTCAGGCTTTCAGCTCAAGTATTTTCCCAAAGTGACACACAGCACGGGGAAGGAAAGAAGTCAAGCATGGAACACACCAGTACCCCCAGCTCCCACCTACCTAAGAGACACAGACAAAAGAAAGGACCCAGTTATGCTGACCTAACCCCAGCCTTCCTGGGAAGTGCTCTTCTTCCTCTCCACACGACAGGGACACAGGCAGCCACTTCCATAGCAACATCACCAAGGGAACAAAGGGTGAAGGCTGTATTTTCATTAAACTCTCCTTCACCAGTCACTTTTATAAACTGAAGATGTTTTCCCAAGAAATAATATTAGACATGTTAGTTCGATACCCAGATAAGCTCATTACTGAATAGCATGGCTAAAATATTGTTTAAATATAATAGATATTAAAAAATTCCTGTGACTAAACTATCTTTAGCCCATTGTATGTGCTTGCTTTCTCCGGCAAATATTTTATTTTTTTCTTTCTTTTTCATTTCCATTTATCCCCCTTATGCCCCCCCACACACACACAATCACCGCACTGTTGTCTGTGTCCATGAGTCCTTTTTCCTTTTTGTTTGATCTCTCCACCCCTTAACCACTTCCCCAATACCCCCCACCCCCATAGCTGGATATATGCCTAGAAGTGGTATTTTTGAGGTATCTCCATATTGCTTTCCACAGCAGATGCACCAGTCTGCATTCCCACCAGCAGTGCAGAAGGGTTCCCCTTTCTCCACATCCTCGCCAGCACTTGTTGTTTGTTGATTGATTTGTTGATGATAACCATTCTGACTAGCGTAAAGTGGTATCTCACTGTGGTTTTTATTTGTGTTTCTCTGATGATTAGTGTCATTGTAAATCTTGTCCTACATTTATTGGTCATGTGTATGTCCCCTTTGGAGAAGCGTCTATTCAGGTTCTTCATGCATGTTTTAATTGGATTGTTTGTTTTTTTGGTGTTGAGTTTTATAAGTTCTTTATAAATTTTGGTTACTAATTCCTTATCAGATGTATTGGTGAATATGTTCTCCCATTCTGTGGGTTGTCTTTTTATTTTGTTGATGGTTTCCCTTGCTGTGCAAAAACTATTTTATTTTATTTTTTGGTGTATTGCATGTGCACATTATTTTTTTATTTCTAAATTATACTTTATTCATTATGCTGTTACAGTTGTCCCAATTCCCGCCCCCCAACTCAGCACACCCCCACTCCCTCAGGCAGTCCTCACCTGCTTGTTCAAGTCCATGGGTCATGTGTGTAATTTCTTTGGCTACTCCATTTCCTATACTGTACTTTACACATCCCCTTGGCTATTCTGTGACTATAAATTTGTACTTCTTAATCCCCTCACCTCTTCACCCATTCTCCCACACCCCCTTCCCATCTGGCAACCATCAAAATGCTCTCCATATCCATGATTCTGTCTCTGTTCTTTTGGTTTGCTTAGTTTGTTTTTTAGATTCAATTGTTGATAGGTATGTGTTTATTGCCATTTTATTGTTCAGTTTTGACCTTCTTCTTTTTCTTAAATAAGTCCTATTAACCTTTAATGTAATAACGGTTTAGTGATGATGAACTCCTTTAGTCTTTTCTTGTCTGAGAAGCTCTTTATCTGCCCTTCCATTCCAAATGATAGCTTTGCTGGGCAGAGCAATCTTGGCAGTAGGTCCCTCCTTTTGATGACTTTGAATATCTCTTGCCATCCCTTCTAACCTGCAAAGTCTCTTTTGAGAAGTAAGCTGACAGTCTTATGGGAACTCCCCTGTAAGTAACTAACTGCTTTTCTCTTGCTGCTTTTAAGATTCTCTCTTTATCTTTAACCTTTGGCATTTTAATTATGATGTGCCTTGCAGTGGGCCTCTTTGCATCCATCTTGTTTGGGACTCTCTGCTTCATGGACTTGCATGTCTATTTCCTTCAACAAATTAGGTAAGTTTTCTTTCATTATATTTTCAAACAGATTCCAATTTCTTTCTCTTCCTCTTCTCCTTCTGGCATCCCTATGATGTGAATGAGGGTATGCTTGAAGTTGTCCCAGAGGCTCCTTACACTATCCTTGTTTTTTTGGATTCTTTTTTCTTCTCACTGTTACTATTTTTTGTTTCCTTATGTTCCACATCATTACTTTGGTCCTCGGCTTCATCCATTCTACTGTTGATTCCCTGTAAATTGTTTTTTATTTCCATTAGTATATCCATTATTTCTGCTTTGTCTTTTTTATATTGTTACAATACTAAGTTTCATGAGCATCTTTATAACCAGTGTTCTGAATTGTGCATCTGATAAACTGCTCACCTCCATTTTGTTTAGTTCTTTTTCTAGAGTTTTGATCTGTTTTTTCATTTGAGCCATATTTCTTTGTCTCCTCATTTTGGCAGCCTCCCTGTGTTTCTATGTATCAGGTAGAGCTGCTATGACTCCCTGTCTTAGTAGCATGGCTTTATGTAGTAGGAGACCTGCAGTGTTTGGTGGCATAGCCTACCAGATCACCCAAGCTGGGTACTCAGGGTGTGCATTGTGTGGGCTGAGTATACCCCTTTCTTGTAGTGGAGCATAGATTGCTGCTGGAAGGTCAATAGGAGGGATTTATGCAGGCCAGTCGGCTGCAAGGACTGGCTGTGGCCACTGACCACCAACCTCCATCCTCCATGGTAGCTCAGCTGTGCAGGGGCAGGGTGATGGCATTCCAATGTTGTTTGTAGCTGTCCACTGTGTGCACAGACTCTGGGGTTTCCTGGGTGGTACAGGCCAGTGTCAGCCACCCACTGTGTTCTGCCTGGGGTCACCCAGCACGAACTACAAAACAATCTGAGATGGCTGCTACTTGTGCTGGAATTGGAGGTTCCCAAACAAAGTCAAACTGTGCTCCAAAACTGGCTGCTGCTAGTTGGGGGCCTGTGGCCACTTAGCCAGATGTATAGGGACTGGGGGTTCACTGAAGCTGGTTGTTGCTTGCTTGAAAGGGTTTAAGAAGATGTGAAGCCTGAGTGGAAACCAGCCATTCATATGGAAAAGCCACTGTTAACAGCTTGGGTGGGTCATTAGGTGGGATGGAGCCTCAGGGATTCCCCAGTGCAGAGCAAATCCTGTGAGCCAGGTTAGTGGAACCTCAGATGTGGTCCTCACTTGCCAGCTCTGTGGCTCTGTGGGGGGAGGGCTCAGAAAAGGAACCATGGCTTCTGCCAGCCTTTCTGTCTGTTAAAAAGCTGTCCTCCAGCTCTCACCATGATACCAGACACTTCAGTTCCTCCCTGTATGTCACTGGTGCCTTTCAAGCTGCTATCTCGGTGCTGGAGCTCAGAGGGAATGAGTCTGAGTAAATCCATGTGTAGGCTCTGTAAGAGATACTGCTTAGGACACCAGTATCACAGTTCCTTTCACTGACTCAAACCCTGTTGGTTTTTACAGCCAGAAGTTATGGGGGCTTATCTTCCTGGCACTGAAACCCTGGGCTGGGAGCCCTGATATGGGGCAGGGAGCCCTGATATGGGGCAGGGACCCCTCGCTCCCAAGATATCCCTCCTGAATTTTTATCCACCACACGTGGGTGTGGGACCAGCCCGTTTCATGTCTCCGCATCTCCTGCCAGTCTGGATGGTTGTAGTTTCTTTAGTTGCATAGTTGTTGGATTTCCATTCAACTCGATTTATGATGGTCCTGTGTGATGGTTGTTCTGCAGTTTAGCAGTATTTTGATGTGGTTGTGCAAGGAGGCAAGCCGTGTTTACCTATGCCTCCATCTTGACCAGAAGTCTTGTGCAAAACCTTTTTAGTTTGATGTAGTCCTATTTGTTTATTTTTTTCTCTTTTTCTCTTGCCTGATATAGATCAGATAAAATACTGCTGCAAGCAATGTCTGAGATTTTACTGCCTATGTTTTTGGCTAGGATTTTTATGGTTTTGGGTCTTCATTTACATCTTTACTTCATTTTGAATTTATTCTTGTATGTGGAATTATAGAGTGGTCTCATTTCATTTTTTTGTCCAATTTTTCCAACACCATTTATTGAATGTCCATACTACCCAAGGAAATCTATAGATTCAACACAATTCATATCAAGATACCAAGGATGTATTTTACAGAACTGGAACAAATATTTCAAAAATTTACATGGAACCACAAAAGGCCTCGCCATAGGAACAGTAATCCTGAGAAAGAAGAACAAAGCTGGAGGAATCATGCTACCTAATATCAAACTATACTATACATAGTAATCAAAACAGCATGGTACTGGCATAAAAACAAACACATAGGTCAGTGGAACAGAATAGAGAGCCCAGAAATAAACTCACACTTTTATAGTCAATTAATATTCAACAGGGGAAGCAAGAACATACAGTTAGCTAAAGATGATTTATCCAATAAAAGGTGTTGGGAAAATTGGACAGATACATGCAGAAAAATGAAACTAGACAACCTTCTTATGCCATGCACAAGAATAAGTTCAAAATGGATTAAAGACTTAAATGTTAGACCTGAAACCATAAAAATCCTAGACAAAAACATAGGCAGCAAAATCTTGAACATTGCTTGCAGCAATGTTTTATCTGATATATGTCCTCAGACAAGGGAAACAAAAGAAAAATAAATTAATGGGGCTATATCAAACTAAAACGTTTTTGCACAGCAAAGGAAACTCGTTCGGCAGCCGTCCGTCTCGAGAGACGATGGTGTAGCTTCTTAAGAGTCTATCTGCACCGCTGAGAATGGCTGTGCAGTCCGACTCGGGAGTGACACGGTATCTGTCTCCTCCCGTGTTGAATCGACATCTTGTGATGACGCTGGAGTGTCCTCTCCAGTGAAGCTGAAGCTACAGAGCCTGGGCAGGGTGATATGGAGGGTCTGCTGTTGCCCATGCAGCAGACCCCCCCTCTCTTCGCAGCTGAAGGGTCCAAGGGAAAGACGGAGTCAATACAGCTTGGCTTCAGGTGCGCCGCAGGAGTTGCCGGTGTTGACTACAACGTCAAACCGCCTTAGGGACTCCGGCTCCGGATTTTCTGTCAGGGTTTACTCCCTTAGCCTTTCCCCTGAAGAGGTATGCCGCAAGGCAGCGGAGGTTTTTTGGAGTCAGAGTTTTCCTTCTCTGATGTGCCCTGACTGGAATATCGAACCAGCGACACTTAGCTCGCAGGCCGACGCTCAATCCACTGAGCCAAACCAGCCAGGGTGGCAAAGGAAACTATCAACAAAATAAAAAGACAACCCACAGAATGGGAGAACATATTTGACAATACATCTGATAAGGGGTTAATATTCAGAATTTATTTAAAACGTTAGAATACTCAATACCAAAATAACAAACAACCCAAATAAAAAATGGGCAAAGGACCTGAATAGAATTTCTCCAAAGGGGACACACAAATGATCAATAGACATATGAAAAGATGCTCAAAGTCACTAATCATCAGAGAAACGCAAATTAAAACCACAATGAGATATCACCTCACACTTGTCAGAATGGCCATCATCAATAAATCAACAAAAATAAAAGCTAGCAAAGATGTGGAGAAAGGGAAACCCTTTTGCACTGTTGGTGGGAATGCAGACTGGTGCAGCCACTGTAGAACGCAATATGGAGATACCTCAAAAAAATAAAAAATGGATCTGCCCTTTCATCCAGCAATCCCACTTCTAGGAATATATCCAAAGAAACCCAAAACACTAATTTGAAAGAACATAAGCATCCCTGTGTTCAGTTCATTGCAGCATTATTTATAATCTCCAAGGTATGAAAGCAAAGTATCCATCATTAGATGAGTGGCTAAAACAGCTATGAGACATTTACACTATGAAATACTGCTTGGCCATAAAAAAGAAGAAAATTTTACTCCTTGCGACAATATGGATGGACCAGGAGAGTATTACGCTAAATGAAATAAGCCAGTCAGAGAAAGGCAAATACCATATGATTTCACTCACATGTGGAACCTAAGGAACAAACTGAACTAACAAGGAAAACAGGGACATACTCATAGGCTGACAGCTAAGGAGGGATTTAGAGGGTGGCGGGATTGAGCTAAAAGGAAAAAGGGTTCATGGACAGGGGCAACAGTGTGGTGATTGCAGGGATCAGGGGGGTGTATGTTGAACAAATGGTAATGGGAAGAAATAGAATAAAAAATAAAGTAAAATAAAAGCATGTGTAAATACTAACAATAAAACAAAACACAGGGAATAAGATTAAATAATTTTTACATATCCCAAAATAGTGGTCCTGGAAGAAGGGCAGGTTAACTAAAAGATGGTTATTTTTAGGGATTTCAAAGGTAGTCACAAGGGCAGGACTTACAGCATTGATTCTTCGCATCACTTAATTTCTTTTCCAAATGCCTGACTTTCCTTCCTGAACGATTCTGTGTCATGCGTATCAGCTATGATTAGGGCTAGCTTTTACTCCACGGTCCAAAAGGGAAGAGGACAAGGACAGTATTTCCTGAGGTACCTAAGCAAAATAGGTAGGCAAGAAAGACAATAGAAGAAGGGGTTAAAAAGGATGTGAATATGTTTGAAGAACACCTACCTGAGGGGGAACTGTATGAGCTAAGATTGGTAAGAGACATAGAAATCAGTGAGCTCATGATACCCAGAACTGGAGGGGCAGGGCGGACACATTAGGCATTACCTGATGACTACCAGTTGGGCCATCTGCCTGGGAAAACATAAGACAAAATGGGATGGGGGAAAGTACCAAGTAGTTAGACTGAGCTCACAACTCTGATCAAGCCACAAGTCAAACCTTTATTATGCACAGATGCTGTTGACATTCACAATGAACACGCCTACAGAGCCTACAGGAAATGCTTACTGCCCGTTTTTCCAGAGCTAGATGAACTGGAGAGTGTCTAGCTATCTACAGAAAAGGAACCATCACCATGCAGAATCATGACAGATTTGGGGCTAATGGAGCACAAAAAAATATGGAATGAGTATTGTGGTTTACGTCACAGGGACTTAGAGATAAATAAAAGTATTGCAGCATAGCAAAGAAGGCCAGCTGCAAGTATACAGAGTTGGTTATGTAACTCTTCTCCCCAGAACTACACTACTCAGTTTCATGACTTTCTCTAGCAAGTGTCAGCAGCTTGGGAGACTCCCAGGGTAGGGCACTGCAATGGTGAGTGCAGGTCCTTATCACTAACCCCACAGAAACGGGTATCTCTCTGCACTCTTTAGAAAAGTTTCTGTTGATTATGCCTGACAGAAGGTTATAGGGCAGCAAAAAGACTTCAGAGACTCATCCAACTCCATCTGCACTGTTGGAAACCAATGCATACCTTTAACTAGAAAGAAAAAATATAAACTGGGCAAGATTTCATTAAATCCCAGAATCATTTCAGAGGGGACAGACAGGGATAGGGAAGAAATATAGCTCTGCCTATCTGAGTATGTATACAGTTGTGGGCAAAAGTAGGTTTACAGTTGTGAGTCACACCGTGCCATTGTGACATTCTTTTGAGTTGCTAAAGCTGTCGTAATCATCATAACCTGCATGTCTTCTTCCATACAAACAACTGTAAACTACGTGGGGGCTATGATGTAATAGGCAGACGTTAAACCACTTTGTTTCCTATTCAAACACCAAAAGAGCATCTCTCAGTCCTTTTGTCTACTTTCATTTCCTAGTTCCTGGTGATAACATTCCCCAGAATTCCCCCCTTCCTTGCTGGAACCAAATCATACTACCTTCAGGGCACAAGAATTGGTACACAGCCATGCACAGAAGTAGTGATCAACAAATACAGAAGCTGGACATGTTAGCAAACATTTAAGGTTTCTGGAAACTACAACTTCCAAGGACCATTTTCCACATGATGGGAAATCAAAGCCAGGTGAAGATTTTGGCTGAGTTTCAAATATTCTTGGGTTTATGAAGGAGGTGGAAGGTGGGAGGCAGAATTCTGGAACTGAACCTACAGAAAACCAAGCCTCCCACATCCCAAGGTGACAGGTGTGGACCCAGAGCAAGCCCAGGGGTGGACCAGACAGTTATCTCCCGAAGTCATCCTTGCCAGGGAATTTCTACCATTTTGTTATCACATTTTATACTTTTTCAAAGTGATTATATATGTGTGTATATATATGTACATATATATATGATCTGTAGTTATATATGATCTATAGTTGGATCTGAGTATCCTTCTGATTCCACTAATGATACTCAGTCATGGGTCTCTGACTCTAGCCCATCTATTCTGTCCTCAGTCCTCCAGGCCTACTCTCTGGGTTCCCATCTCATATCCATAGATTCCTATCTTCTTTATCATAAGGTCCCTTTTGACAAAAGGAAACTGAGACATAGAAATGCGCCTTGTGCAAGATCACACCACAAATTAATAGTGCAGCAAGGACTAGAATCCAATTCTCTAAACTCTAGTCCAGCACTCTTTCCAACTGACCGCAATATCTTCGTTCTAGGAGAAACATCTGCCTCAGAGCACCAAGACCAAGAATCAAAACAGTTTATCTGCATGTCTCCTTAAGCAAAACAACACGGCCGGAATGTCTGGCAGAGACTAAATAAATATTTCATCTGTGACCTGCGCCAGAGGGGAAGACTGTGGGAGTGAGGCAGGCACAGCACGCGGGGACACAAAAGACACCACTGCGAAGGCCAGCAGATGGATGACAAACGGGGGAAAACAGAATCTTAAACTGAGGACAAGCTAGGAGCAAAGGAATCTGATTTTCTTTTAATTGTTGAGACTTAAAAAGAGAATTCCAGATCCAAATGTGAATGCAAATAGATTGTCATATGAGAGCTGACAAAATAGAAGCCAGAAAAAAATATTAAAATATCAAGTAATGCAGACAGGAATTTGTGAGAGATCAGAATGCCTGGGAGAACAAGTAGCGGGCAGATGGCTGGAGGCAGAGAACCACCACTGCAGAGCATTATTAGTAGAACCAGAAGGGAAACCAGGGGACGCCAACAAGGGTCTTCCAAAAGGAGGAAAAGCACCAATATCAATCAGCTGGCAGAAGGCTGGGGGAACAGAAAAAGTCACTATGCAGAATGAGGTCCACTGGTTTAAACAAAAAATCCTACCTGAATTATCCCAGAGAGAAACCCTCCAAAGAGTATAAGAGCTATGAAGAAAATGGAAAAGTTATTACCATGAAGTGAAAGCCACCTGAACTTTCCAGTGATCTTTAAGAAAGAAATGGCTTCAAAGGACAGACAAGGTCACTCTACTGCATCAGAGGCTCTGATATCAGAAGTGTCCCAATGAAGAACGATGGGGTCTGAGGTAGGCCTAGGGCAGAGGGTTTTCTCTCGCACATACAATGAGCCACAGTCTCAGCATACAGTGAAGGTCGGGGCTGTGTCTGGGCGCTAGGGGGGCGGGCTGACACAGTGAACAAAGGTGGCATAACCTCACCTCCAAATCAGCCACAGGTGGTCAGCCTCCCCACAGGGTCCCCCTCTCCTCTTCTGTGCCATACTTACTATAGACTGGGGGGAAGGGAAAGAAATAGCCTGGAGCTCTTAACCCCAAAGGGTTTACATTCTACTTGAGCAGCCAAAACACACATTCCAAAGAACTAGGAAACCCTGCATCAACACATCAGCTTCACAAGCACCAGTAAGCAATCCAGCCTCTGGGCTTGGAAGGCTTTTCCTTTTCTTCGGGGAGACTACTGACAACCAAGGCAGTGACAGGCAAGTGAGAAAAGGTCTACTAGTCACAGAATTCAGCAAAAGGGAATTTTAGGAGACAGATGAATTGCTTCCTGATTGTGGACTAATTCACTCACTAGGCAAAGTCTATGAGACATGAAATTAAGCCAAGGAAAGTATTTAAGAGAAAAGAAAAATAAGAAAAGAAAAGGGCAGTTCTTGCCCCAGGTAGGAAAGTTGAGAACACAGACAAAAGGAAGAAGTGACCTCCATGGAAGCAGAGAAATCCCCCACCCAAGGCCTCATTTGTAATCAAAGGCAGAAAGGACCCAACTAATGTAAACAGGCCTTGGAAGCTAATGTGCCCTTCTCCAGAGAGGCCAAAACACACACTTCCCCCAGCATGGCCCTGGAAACGCAGCACGAAGGTGTTCCCTTGCACAAGAGGGGCGGGCGAGGAGAGTTGGGAAATTCCCAAGCTGCTTTTAGGCCTTTTTTTTATTGTTGTTCCCAAGCCCTCAGAGCATTCACAAAAACTCAGGGGCACCGAGACCAAGTGGAAGGTAAAGCTAAGATTTTGCTGCTGGGAGGAAAATGCAGTTTGCCAAAAGTTCCCACAAAAGGGACTCAGGAGAAAAGAACTAGGCAGCAGGACCACCCCCAAATCTGAGCACCTAGGCCACAGTCCTGTGGGCTTCTCCCCCACCCTCTTAGCACCAGTGCAATTAACAGCTGCCCTGGAGGAAACAATGGGCCTTTGTCTGTGCTTCTGCCTTTAGATTATCTTGGAGAACCAAACAGGATAATTCCTTGGGAGAAATGGTTCTCTTAAATACTGGTCCAGGCCGTGATAAAGTTTTTTTAACTATCTACAGCATCCCGCTCAAATAAATCTCTACCTATTCCACAACGGGCAGTATCCTCACCCCACCAGCCTATGACTCAGCACAGACAGGTCCTTGGGGCCTGGCCCTCTTCCTGGAGCCTTCGTCAGTTGGACACCAGAGCTGCTACTTCTGTTTTCTTCTTGGCCTGGCCACAGACATGAAAGCCTAAGGACTGTTCTTACTCCCCTCTTCTCCATTCACCAAAATATCCCACATTGAGGAAACTACACAGATTGTTGATACTATTTGCACCAACATACCTGTTGAAATGGACTGGGCAACAGTAACTGATTTAAAAACTAAAGTACAAAATAAGCTGGACAGTCGAGCTTCTCATAATGTTGCATTATCAAACAAGAATTCCCAAATTGACAAATATATAAATTAATTTTATGTTGTCAGTTTTCTTGACTCTTAATACTTTAAATCTAACCTTATTCAGTAATAGATGAGTATATATATGTGCCTTCTTAGAAAGTGCTGTCCTATTTTCCTGCTTATTTATTTGTTTGTTTTTAATTTATATTATTCTGGTTTTCAAATTTCCTTCTTATGTTTTTGTTTATTTTTAGTCCCTTGGGAAAAAAAAAAGTTAAAAATCTGGCAATCCTATGTGGTCTCAAAAAACAAACAAACAAACACACTGTGTTTTGTGAGACCCCATACCCCTATAGTGTGCGAGGCTCCTCCCATTTTCCTTCACAGGGATAGCTGGCAGTAATTGAATTCAGGAGCCACTTCCTGCAAAACACCATCACCAAAGACTAGGTGCCACAGCACAAAATCTCCTTCTATGAAAGACAGGGTCTGAAGAATTCTAGTATCTTCCCCCTCAATTCCCCTCTCCTAGCCAGTATTACTCCTCTCCCTAAATGCCTCCAAATAAAGCAAACTTGGGCGTTTTTCAGAACAGTTAGCTGGATACCAAGAGTTCCCTAATCCCATCACTCATTTTCCATGATTTCAGCACAAGGAGGTATCACAATGCAGTTGGAAGGGTTTGGGAATCCAATGAACCTGAGTGTAAATTCTGAATCTTGGACAAGTTACTTGATTTCTCTGAGTCACATTTTCCTCCTCTTTGAGACAATTAGTGAGATTTATGAAAGCAGCAAATGGCACATAGTAGGTCTCCTGTACTGACTCAGTATTTCCCTGACAACATTCTCTACTGTTGTCCCCCAAGAGTTAGGCTTTTCTAAAACTTTTTTGAAAACAAAGCTGGAAATTATAAAGCCAAATGCAACATTTTCCCACAAGAAATCAGCCATGAAGCTTTCCTTACCTTGCCTGACTTGTCACATTCCCACAGCTGTCCTCAATGCCCTTCCAGGCTCTCCTAGGCAAGGCCCAGGATATCTGTTTAAGAGTACAAATCTCCCATTTTGCCCTCTCAAGAGCCTGCAGGAATGAATTATTAAGATCGCTCAGGGTTCTCTAAGGGCAAGGCTGTCAGTGTCATCCTGGAAAATATTAAAATGTGGAAAAACTACTCATCTCACCAACTCGTGTTTCTGCGTGGTATCAAATCAACCTCTTTATGGTTTCCTTTCAGAGTTCGTTCAATCTGTTCTGTGCATGCACTGAACCAAGGTACTATCTCACTTTGCTGAACAAATGTTCGAAATAGGCAAAAAAAATAAATCAATTTTTCAGGACTACATGGTCTTATTTTATAGTACTCCTTTGTGGAGGCTGTCTACCATGAAAGCAAAAGAATTCCCAGTACCAGACAGACCAGAAGAGTGACCTTTCATGCTACCTTTTCTGGGATCATATAAGTTTTATACAGTTGAATTCTTTATAGTAGGGTGGTTTGGTAAATATATATGTTGTTATTTTCATTTTTATTTATTGATTTTGAGAGAGAAAGAGAGAGAGAAACATTGCTTTATTGTTCCATTTATTCATTCATTCATTGGTTGATTCGTGTATGTGCCCTGACAGGTGATCAAACCCACAACCTTGGTGTATCCAAATGACACTCTAACCCACTGAACTAGCCAGCCAGGGCCAGTAAATGTATATGTTAAGTCTGATCTAATTTGCAGAATTTTGTAAAAGCTTTTCACGTAAACAAATTCACAAATCAGAAGGGGGAAAAAATCCTTCATTAGACCAAGGATCTAAAATTTTGGTTTCAAAGTTATAGCCACCCTTTTCAATGGCAAGCTGTGGGCCTCAAACAAGCATGTGACCAACGTGTGGAAAGAACCCCTGGACTCCGGCACTAACCTCAGTCTGCCCAATGCTACTAAGGTAGCAAACCTGTAAGAGGAATAGATCCTTGCTGGGCCTCATTATTCTCCCTTAGCAGAATGTAAATAGAATCTCTACAGTTGTAAGAATGTCCAGAAAATTATTAATATGGAAAACATCACTGGGAAGGAAGCAGCACTAATGGATTGCTCTCCTTCTCACTAGCTCAGGCCCGGCCTTCGGCAAGAGAACCCTCCACAGACATCTGCTGCCATCACCTCTTCTTTCTTGGCCATCGAAGTGCATTGTCAGGCTGGCTGTAAATCACCACCCTGCTCATGCCACTCCTGCTGTCTCCCCCAGGTTTTCACGTTCTTTTAAATCTCTAGGCCCTTGGTGTATACCGTTCCCTCTTCCTGGAATGCCTTTCCACCTCTACTTTACTTAGCCAACTCAATAGTCCCTCAAAGGTCAGCTCCTGCAGCACCTCCTCTGGTTGCTTTTCCTGACTCGGGCTGCCTGTGCACCTGTTCCTTGTATGCTCTTCCCTTTCTTCTGGTCGAGAACCTGTATCATATTCTATCTTAAATGTCCGTTTAGCATAAGTGCCCTAAACAAACTTTACAAAACAAGTACTCCTCCCCATATATTTAAGTTAACATTTAAATTTTTATATCATAAATAGTTGTAGAGATATTCTTTCTGGCATATCATAAATATTGGCACTTTATAAATATTGACATTTAAAAATAAAACTACTACATTATTCTCTTAAATGAATCCGAATAAATCCAATGAACTCTAAATACCATAGTGATTTAAAATACATCATCCATCTTTTAAAACATGAAATTTTATATCATCCTTTTTATCCTTGAACTCTGATTTACTTTTTACTTCCTCCTCAGAATTTTATTCTAACATTTACACTTGAAAAGCTTTCATTGGTCAACCTATGATACTTCTCTGCAATATAACTATTATACATAAATACATATACACACAAAATTTTAAATTTTTCCTATGACTATAAGTTCTAAATGTTTTTAAAATTTTTCTTTGGATTACTTTCATTACCTTTATTATTAATATATCATTCATATGTAATATAAATTTGTATTACTAACTATAAAGTTTTATTATAAATGCATTAATTTTCCATTTTTATAGTTGTAAGCACCAAGAAATTTTGTTCACATAAATTACTAGATAAGAAATAAAATATCTGTTATAGTTATAAATTATCAATCAGCCTTTGCACTTGTTCTGAGTTAAATGCCAAAATTACAAAGTAATTTATCATCAAAAATTATTTTTTGTACCACCTGACAACTCTCAATTTTGTTAAAAGCAAAAATGAAAACCATCTCATTTGGAAAAGTATGTTTCTCAAAAATCACTCATTTTCTTTTTTTTTAAGTGTATTTTATTGATTATGTTGTTACAGTAGTCCCAATTTTTTCCCCCTTGCTCCCTTCTATCCCAGTACCCACGTTCCTTCCAGCAATCCCACCCCCCATAGTTCATGTCCATGGGTCATGCATATAAGTTCTTTGATTTCACCCTTTCCTATGTTATTCTTAACTTACCTCTGTCTATTTTGTACTAATCAGTTATGCTTCTTAATCCCTGCATCATTTCCCCATTTCTCCTCCACCCCTCTCCCAGCTGATAACCTTCCAAATGATCCCCATAGCTATGATTCTGTTCCTATTCTGGTTTGCTTAGTTGGGTTTTGTTTTTATTTTTTAGATTCAGTTGTTGATAGTTGTGAGTTTATTGTCATTTTAATGTTCATAGTTTTGGTCTTCTTTTTCTTAAGTAAGTCCCTTTGACATTTCATATAATAATGGCTTGGTGATGATGAGCTCCTTTAGCTTTACCTTGTCTGGGAAGCTCTTCATCTGCCCTTGCATTCTAAATGATAGCTTTGCTGGATAGAGTAATCTTGGTTGTAAATCCTTGCTTTTCATCACCTTGAATACTTCTTGCCAGTCCCTGCAAAGTTTCTTATGAGAAATCAGCTGAGAGTCTTATAGGCACCCCTTTGTAGGTAACTTTCTGCTTCTCTCTTGCTGCTTTTAAGATTCACTCTTTATCTTGAACCTTTGGCATTTTAATTGTGATGTGTCTTGGTGTGGTCCTCTTTGGGTCTAGCTTCTTTGGGATTCTCTGTGCTTCCTGGACTTGAATGTCTATTTCCTTCGCCAAATTTGTGGAATCTTCCTTCATTATTTTCTAATATAAGTTTTCCGTTTCTTGCTCTTCCTTTTCTCCTTCTGGCACCCCTGATGGCTTGGATGTTGGCATGTTTAAAGTTGTCCCAGAGGTTCCTAAGCCTCTCCTCAATTGTTTCAATTCTTGTTTCCTCATTCTGTTCTGGCTGTTTTTTTCTTCCTTATGTTCCAAATCATTGATGTGAACCCCGTTTTCCTTCCTTTCACCATTGGTTTTATGTGGATTTTCCTTCGATTCATTTAGCATAGCCTTCACTTCTTCCCTTATGCGTTTGCCATACTTAAGCATATCTGTCAAGCCTGTGAGCAACTTAAACACCCGTGTTTTGAATTCTATGTCTGTTAGGTTGGCTATCTCCTCATCTGTTAGGTTGGCTATCACCTCTTCGCTTAGTCCTCCCACTGGAATCTTGATCTGTTCCCCACTTTGGGCCATACTTCTCTGTCTCCTCCTCTTGACAGGCTCCTGTGTTTGTTTGTCTCTGTGTCTCAGGTAGAGCTATCGCTCCTGTTACGTTGTAAGGGGCAGAGCCTTAGGTATTCATGAGTAGAGGGCGACCCATTTCACCACTTCGTGGCACTGTATGTGGGGGAGAGGTCTGAGAGGGAACAATGACACTTGCTCAGCACTCGCCCCTTTTCCAGGCACTTCTCCCACTTTGTATGGGACTGGTGCCTCTCTAGCTGTTGCCTGTTGCCCTGGCCATGGTTCCAGAGTGGGTGGGTCTGCAGACGTTCTAGGACTGTGGGAGCCCTTTAAAGAAGCAGATTCTGCTGAAAGACTGGCAGTCTCTTTCTCCATCCCAACCCCCACTGATTTGCACAGTCAGAAGCAATGAGGCTCTATTTTCCCCAGCGCTGGGACCATGAGCAGCGCAGTCTTGTCTGGGGATGGGAGTGCTTCCCAGGTGTCCCTCCTGACTTTTTAAAATGTGTGACTGCACCTTCTGCCAGCCTGCTGCTGCTCCTGCCACCACTGCCACCACCATACTGTGTCCTCTCTGTCCCGGCTCCGCCTCTCCTACCTGTCTGGATGAGTATTTCTTCTTTATATCTTTGTTTGTTGGACTTCCATGCAGCTTGACTTTCTAGAACTTCTGGTTGTCTCTAGTTTTGAGGTAGTTGTATTCCTTCTTAGCTGTGCAGGGAGACACAGCGTGTCTGTCTAGGTCTGTATCTTGGCCAGAGTTCTCACTCATTTTCTTAAAAATATTTCTGTTTCTTTGTTTGCTAACTTTGAAGTTTTCACAAACCAGGCACAAAAATAGTAATATTTAAGATGAGTTACGGCTATGCCTTCTTTTTATGAAGTGGGAGAAAAGTGATTGAGAAAGGGGACACCTTGAGTACAACTGTACTCAGAGATGGATCAACTTTTGGAAAGATGACATATGGAAGTCAAGGATCTGAAGTGTCTTCCCAGTTTGAAGACCACTGGCTTATCTGCCTCCCTCACCAAAATGGTAGCATTATCAAAATTAAAAATTAACATTAAACTGTGTTTACTCATGGATAATTACTGTTACATTTTAACAGAGGAGACTGAAAAATAATCAAAATGCAATTCTTAAAGGTCTAATTAAATAAATCATGGAGCACCTAAAAACAGAAACCATACTACATGGTTCCCCCTTGGGGAATGAATTGAGCCCTCCAAAATCAGACTTGGCTCCTGCTATCCCTTCTATACAGTCTCCATGATATTCCCCATTCTACATGATAGTTCTAGGCTCCAGTATGGAAGCCTATAGCCCATTGAGCCACACAGACAAGGAAGTGCCAGAGAACCAAAGGGTAATAAGGCTTGCCATGAACATTATGGAACTGCCACCTGGAAGCTTAAGTCTGGAAAAGGTGTAAGTTTCTACGCTGGGATGGCAGGCAGCAAGGACCCACATAGTATGAAGGAATCCAGGACTTAAGAGCTTGGTGATGTTGGAAAGATTTCTCCACTAGTTGCTGGTCCCAGAGAACAGGGCTCTGTCCTTGGAAAAAGGCAAGTGAAGGGCCGTGCAGCCAGAACCAAAGCAGCACCCAACCTGAAGAACCAGCCCCTGGGCACAGCACTGCTCCTTGAGAAGGCCCCCACTCATCACTGTGGGGAGCAGGAAAGAGGAGGAGTGAGCCAAGACTCAGCAACTTGGTGAGGGTGACAGAGCCTACACATGGGAGCAAATGAGCTTAGTTTTAAAACATTTTCCTACCTTTGTGCCTCAGGATATTCTTCCTAGTTAAAGTCCCCTTCCTCTTCAACAAGTTAAATCCTGCCAACCCTACAAGGGGCAAGATTACAGTATTCCCTCACTTATCGTGGGCATTACATTCTAGACCCCCCCTGAGATAGGTTGAAAATCTTGAAGTAGGAACCTTACATTTATTTTAGTACTTATATATATTTAAGGCTTTATAAACCCTTCCCACACACTTATAAACCATCCCCAGTCCCTTATTAGCCTTATAGTGAAAAATCCGCGATAAATAATTAAATATAATATTTTTAAAAATCCCGCGATACAGTGGGGCCACCGTAAGTGAACTGCGATATAGAGAGGGACTGCTGTATACCCCTTGTTCTTCCTATGCAACCTCCTCAAACGCTTCTGCTCTTAGTCCTGGTATCTCTAAAGCCTTGTCATATCAGATGCCTGCCAATGACTTCTAACCTGCCTCATGACTCCACTTATATTTGGATGTTAACCTTTAGCTCTTTACTGTAGGTATTGTATGCCTCTTTGAGGGCAGGGTTTGTGACTTATTTTTATTTTTTTTGTATATTTTTTTGTTTTTAAAGATTTTATCAATTTTTTAGAGCAAGAGGAAGGGAGGAAGAAAGAGAGGGACAGAAACATCAATGTGAGAGAGAAACAGCAATCAGTTGCCTCTCATACACGACCCGACCAGGGACTGAACCCGAAACCCAGGCATGTGTCCTGACTGGGAATCAAACCAATGACCTTTCGCTTTGCAGTACAACGTGCAACCAACTGAGCCACACTGGTCAGGACTTATTTCTGTAAGTCTGTGATTTTCCTATCCCATGGAATCGGCCCTCAGTGCTTTCATCATGCAGGACACCTACTTTCTTACAGTTTCAATGAACACATTGTCTCCTGTGCCTTATCCCAATATTTTCCTCTTTTATGTAACTGAAGATTCCCTGAACATATGTGAAATCTTCTTGCATCCTTTATAGTCTCTAGCTTAGGGCTGCACACTTGCTAAGCACTCAGTGAAACTCTGCCCAAACAATCACTCAGGTGCTACCCTACATGGAGGCCATAACACCAATCAGAGCCTCTCCAGAAACATGCCCTACTGGTATGTCTTTCGGGTATAAACCACATCCTATGAAAGGAGGATTGACAAGTAAATGCAGAAGAATGAATAAACAGAAAAAAAGATATAAGCAAGTCAAAAAAAACTTATGGTAGAAGAGAAGAACAAAACTAATCCCAGTAATGGAATGCTTCCTCACAGTAAATATTTAATAAAGAAGTAAATAAAATTTACAAAAGGGCAGATACTGAGTCTCAAGAAGATGAAACAGACCATCATAATGACTATGCAAGTACAGAAAGTAAAGAAATAGTAAAAGCATAAGGTTCATACTAAATCAATGAAGAGATGAATACAGGTCAATTTACAGTGAAACTAACAAGGAAAATCACAGTGCCTATATCAGAGATTTATTGAAAGTATTAGTCAGTACATATAAAGCATATAGCATGTACTCAAAAATGTTAGCTATTATCATCATTATTATTATTTCATAACAATAAATTCCAGATTGAGTAAAGATTTAAGTTAAAACAATGACATCATAAAAGAAGTGGAAGACTACATACTGGTATTTATCTTAATTTTGCTGAGGGTAGAGTATTCTAAGAATGACACCACAGGTAAAAAAATTGTTTAAGGCTAATAAATTTCACTGCATTACATTGTTAAAAATGTTTATATGTGGAAAACAATAAAGTAAAAAGATAAATCACAAACTGAGGGAAATATATGTAGTGTATATACCATGAGTTAATATCCTTAATATTAAAATAATTGGTAAACTAAACTAAAATATGAAAATACATAAACACAAAAATCACAAAAGAAATATAAATTAAGTGGCATTAAACATATGAGAAAATATTAAATTTCAGTAGTAATCAAAGAAAGGCACATTAAAACAGCCATGCAATACCATTTTTATCTCATCAGATTTGCAAATACTTTCATTCCTTTTAGTTTGGCAGGATGGCTAAACTCAGGTTCTCTCACTCACTCTAGCGGAAGTGTACACAGGTTAAAGACCTTCTGGAGGGCAATTCGACTAAGCACATCAAAAGCCCTTGAAATGGTCACATCTTTCATCTGTCCATTTTACTTCCACAAATGTATCCTCCAAAAACAATCACGGAACGGCACTAAAATACAGACATAAGGAAGTTCATCACAGTGTTTTCACAATAGGAAAAAAAGGGGAAAAAACTAAATACAAATAATAAGATAAATATTTAGTATTTTTGTGAATGTATATTTGTTTGTTTTCCAGTGTTGGTATTTATTTTCGAATATATGTAAAACTTGGTCATCTCTGTATAGTGGGATTGTAGCCGATTTTTTCAGTTTGTTTCTGTTTCCTAATTTTTCTAGAAAGGACATGACTTGCTTGTGTAAAAATTCAACTAAGAAGGGAAATATGCCATCCATAGTCTCTTAAACATGATGAGGAGGAGAAAAACACTTCAGTAAGTTCGATAATAATCATGCCTCCAGAGTGCACAGAAGGGCCTGGCTCAGCCTGGAGCTGAGTCCTGAAGGATGAATTTGCCAGGGACTGAAGTCAGAAGGCCAAGAGAATATCAAGTACAAAAAGGCGGGGGTGGGGGGGGTTGGCTATTGTATTAATAACCAGCCATGCAATGTCACCAAGGCAGGAAGGGCAGGCTAGTGTGAAGGACTTGAAGTAAAAGCCAGATGACAAAGATTTTTGAATGTCAAATAAGTTGGGGCTTAACCTGTGAAAAAAGATTCATTAAAGAGATTTTGTGATTCATTTTATATGAAGATCAAGAAAAGGCACAACGGAAGGTAAACAAAGCATAGTTAAGGATAGGACTGCAGATACTACCTGGGAAGACACATAAGGCAACCTTCTGGGGTGCTGCCAATGTTCTATACCTTGATCTGAGTGGTGGTTACACAGGTGAATACCAATGATGAAATCCTTTAAGATCTATGCTTAATATTTTTGCACGTTACTGTATGTTATTCCTCTTAAAAAAAGGAAAAAATTACGGCCCTTGCCAGTACAGCTTGGTGGGTTGGAGCGTTGTCCCGTGACCAAAGGGTTGTGGTTTCAATTACCAGTAAAGGTACCTAACTAGGTTGCGAGTTCAATCCCTGGTCCGCACACTGCACATGTGCAGTGCAGGGTCAGAGGGGCACCAATTGATGTTTCTCTCTTACATCGATGTTTCTTTCTCTCCCTTCCTCTCTCTCTAACAATGCAAAAATAAAGGTCCTCGGATGAGGATAAAAAAATAAATAAAAAGAAAGAAGCACGATGGTTAAACTGCTCACTCTTGGGAGCAGCCTAGGAGATTGACTGAAGAACATGCAGGGGTGGACATGCTGACACATTAAAGCTGCATTCCAGGAAAACGATGGTCAAGGGCTTTCACTGGGTGGGAAGCAACAAGACAGTAAGGAGGACTTTGGGGCCATGAAACTGACAGGACTTCATGAGGGTGGTTACTGAGAGAGAAGGAGAAATCACAGATGACTCTGATATCCTTAAAGGAGCTGGTGAATAAAAGAGAAGAGAGAGCAACTTCACAGAGGTAAATATTGAACATGGAAGGTTTGAGGTGCCTGTGGATCATCCAGCTGTCCAACAGCAATACTTACATATACTAACAATATGCCAGGTCATCTTCTAAGTACTTTACATATATTAATTCATTTAACCTCACAAAGATCCTACGAGGTAGGCACTATTATTACCACATTTTACAGTTGAGGAAACTGATGCACAGAGAGGTTAAGCAATTTGTCCAGGATCACATATCCTGGTGAAAAAGGATTTAAATCTTGGCTCAAGAGATCACGCTCTTAAGATACAGGTGATGTATAAAGGAAATAGTTGAAGCTCTGGGGATATCTGAGGTCCCACAGGAAGAGAGTATACAAAAATAAAGAATACTAATGCGTGCTTCTCAGTGTTGTTGCAAGGATTAAATAAAATGACATGTATAAACCCCTTAGCAGTACACAGGTCACAGAGTCAACACTCAACAGTACCTATTACAGATAATTTTTCAACAAGACAGTATTGTACAAAAGGGACTGGATTGGATGAAATGCGGTTTAAGGGACATAACACCCAGATATATACATGGTTGTAGGTTCAATGTTGGTGTGGAAAAAAACAACAGTAAGGACACTTGGGGGAGGTCAATGGGAAATCTGAAATATGGTCTGAGTGTTAGTTACAATAAATATTAACTGAACTGAAAAAGTGGAGATAATTTTAAAATAAGATAGAATGAAAAACACTATGTATAGTATGATCCTGCTTTGGTAAGTAAAAGATTACAAATGTATGCATAGATATGACTAGAGAAGGAGCTAGAAGAGGGTGCACTGAGATATTAATTATGATCACTGATTGCTGGGTGTTGGGGAAGTGCAGCTTTCTACTCTTTATAAGTGTACTGTGATGCATAAATCAGAATTTTAAAAGAACCGATTTGAAGTTGAACATAATTTTATTTTTTGTAGTTTTCTACTAGAGGAGTTCACTGACACAAATAAAGCATAACAGACCTCAACCAGTGTACAAGCTTGTGCCAGGTGCCAAGCAATGGAGAGGGAAACAACCTCACTCCCGTCGGCAATCCAAAGGCTCAATGAAACACTCTCCTCTATATTGGTCTTCTTTCACTCTTTTGTTCTAAACAGCTCCCTTCCTAAATGATAGGAAAACTCACCCTGATTGCCTCCCTCTCATTTGTGTCATTCATTCTAAGAAAACAAGACACTGCAGCCTCCCAGTATCCCCGGAGAGAGCCAGGGAAGCAGGCAGAAGTGAAGAGCCAGAGGAATACAGATTACTGCATGCCCGACATCCATAGGGTAGGCAAAGCAACCTTCAGAGGAAAGAGGAAAGCTCTCATGGAGAACTCTTTGGGATTACACAATCAGGAGAGATTCTCCCAGAAAGGTTTCAAACTTAAATGTTTCATCAGGGAAGTGCTGCTCTAGTGGAACTTCCCAAACTTAATGCAAAGGAGCTAATTTTCATTTCTCTGAAATGTTAAGATAGAGCCCTAACTGGTGTGGCTCAGTGGGTTGGGCATCATCCCGCAAACCGAAAGGTCACCAGTTTGATTCCCGGGTCAGGGCACATGCCTGGGTTGTGGACCAGGTCCCCAGTTGAGGGCATGCAAAAGGCAACCGATTGATGTTTCGCTCCCTCTTTCTCTCTCCCTTCCCCTCTCTCTAAAAATAAAAAAATAAAATAAAGTCTTTTTAAAAAATTTTTTAAATGTAAAGATGGAGTTAGGGGACAGGGGTCAGGGCTCAGTGTGGGCAAAACAAGTAAAGGAGAATACATACATTACTGCTGACTTCACTCTCCTCTTGGCTAAACCAGAGAGCTGACACATATACCTGGTAGATTCCAATCACCAACTCTTACTCATCTTCAGAACAGCCTCGGCCTCAGTATATGATCTGATACACAGTGAACATTCAACAAGGGAATGCAAACCCAAGTCTGAACTGAGGATTTACGGATCAAGCTATATAACCTTTGGGGCCAAAAAACCTTAACATGGAAAAAAAACAAATGTTAATAATAATCTATTAACATTTGCTGCAATGCAATCAAAAGATTAAAGTTCCAATACTCAGCACAGTATCTGGTATTTAGTAGGTCCTGCTCTAAAATAAGCATTTGGTGAATGCTCCAGGTTTTTACTGCAACTCAACTTTCTGATCCACTGTAAGATATTTAAAGGTCCATGTTCTCACTCTCATGCTGACCTTTAGAGATTTTTCTTAGAGATGGAAAAAAATTCCTAAAGATGGAAACAACTTTCATACCTTGTACCAATTAACTGGTCTTGCAAGGGCTCTATCAATCTATTAGCATATGCACTGGTTGAAAACTTACATGGACCACACACATCAACTGCCCTGGCTTTAGCTCAACCCATCTATTCAAAGTATTTGTGGGCCTAGGAGACAGGTTTTACTTCCAGAGGCCTTGTGTAAAAAAAAAAAAAAAAAAAAAAAAAAGTCGGTGCATGATGACTAGGGTCCTGGATGCTTGACTCCCAACCACCATGCAGCTCCTGTGACAGAGAAGTCCTCTTTCAGAAGCTGCTCCCAGTCATTATCCACCTGTTCCACTGCCCTTCCCCAGCCCCTCCATCACTACTGTCACACTGGTATGGTGTTATCTTCTATCCTTACTTTCCTAACCTGCCTCAGGTTAGTAAAATCCAGGAACTAACATTTGGATACTAAAATGTCATTTGCAGAATTAAGGCAAAATACCAGTTCTACAGCTTCATACTCCAAAACTCTCTTAGAAATCTGGGTACACACAACTTACCAGAGAATTATATGTCATTTTTAAAACCAGCACAGATTTCTAAAAAACAAGCAAATGACACTAGCCCCCTAACTACATTAATATCTGGATTGTTACAAGGGCCTCCTAACTCCTCCAAAGCTCCAGTTTCTTCCTCAATTCTAATCCATTTTCTAAATTACTAATTATATGTCACCTTCACTGGAGAGAAAAGACAGAACAGTATTTCAAGCATTTCTACAGGCATCCCTGTCATTCCAAATTTAAAGTCTTTAAGATAACATTCAAGACCCTTCAGGATCTGGTCTTCACCTTATACAGCCTACTGTATCTACCATGGGTCTCTTCCATTAACCCGCTGATTCAATTAGGACAGCCTAGTTCCCATTCCAGTTTCTATAGCACACAAACCAACATCTTTTCTGCCTCTGGGCCTTGGCTCATGCTACTCCTAGTCACTTCCCACCTTGCAAAGTGGCCTCCTCGGTTCTGAAGGCAGCATTGTATTGAGGACAGAGAACTGACTTAGGAATCAAAAACCTTAATTCTAGACATGGTTCTGACAGAAACCAGTTGTGTGCCTTTGGACAAGTCCTTTGTCCCTCTAGGCTCAGTTTCCCCATCTATAAACGGAAAGACTGAACTCGACCATATTTTTTTTAAGTATATTTTATTGATTATGTTGCTACAATAGTTCCAATTTTTTCCCCTTTGCTCCCCTCCTCCCAGTACCCCCCTTCCCCCAGCAATCCCACTCCCCCTTAGTTCATGTCCATGGGTCAGGCATATACGCTCCTTGGCCTCACCCCTTCCTATATTATTCTTTTTTTAATTAATTAATTTTTTTATAACAATTCCCCCCTCTCAGACTTAAGACCCTTTATAATCTTATAAAGGACAATGGGCAAAGGTCTCGTGCTCCTCTAGCTGCTTCAAGCTGGTTGTCATCCTACCTACCTTTGGGTCCAGAAATCCCTAATGAACTAGACCATCTTAATAGTCCTTTTCCGGGTTAAAAAGAAATTACTCTCTGACTCCTATATGCCCAACAAATCCAATCTGTCCTTCAACATCTACAAGTCCTCCACAAATTTCCTCTAAACATTCCAGCCCAAAATCCTAGGTCTGGAAGCCTGAGCAAATCACATAGTGCATTTATTCAACTAAGATTTTCTGAACATTTTCTTGGCCAGATATTATGACAAATCTTTGGTAATAAACATAAAGCCAAGTAAGATCCACACCTGTATATATCACCTGTGTATCCATTTCATTTCCACTATTTTTATCCAAGTAAAGTCACGTGAAGCATGAACATCAGATGCAATAATATCATTTATTCATTTAACAAATATTTATGAAAACTTTCCAAGACTGTTCTAAGAAGTAAAGATGCCAATAAACAGATGGATCAACTCCTTAACCTTCATGGAGGAGAGAGGAAAAATGCACAAACATGTATACAATTTTAGCAAGAAAAAAAAGCAAGGATTAAAGACTGATGAAGGACAATAGTTTTACAAAGAATGGTTATGGAAAGCCATCCTGAGAAGGTGCACTTGAGCTTATACTTAAATGAAGTGAGGGTACAAACTAGCAAGAGTCAAGAAGAGCATCCCAGGCACAGGGCAAAGGCTCTGAGACAGAAGAGATTGGGACAAAGGTGGAGAGGTAAGAGCACTTAAGGACTAGGTAGTAAATCTGGATTCTAAGTATATGATGGGTGGGATTCCATGAGGATTAAAGTAGGCGACAGATGTAGAACTTTGGTTACTATGTGGAGAAGGGACTGTGAAGGGACAGGAGAAGAGGAGGCAGAACAAGTTAGAAGGCTATACAGAACCATTAGGAACTTGGCATCCAGTCTCCAACTGCCTATGTTCATATCCTGACTCTTCAGCTTATAAGCTATGTGATCCCAAGAAAGTTCATTTCTCTGTACATATTTCAATTTCCACATATTTAAGTAAGGATAATCATACCTAAATCATAAATTTGTCTGCAAGATTAAACTAGGGTACTAAAGCCCTGAGAACAGAGTCTGCCACAGAGTAAACACTCCGTGAATGCTAGTACTTTGAAACCATGAGATCGCCTACAGAAAGTGCAGACAGAAAAGAAAAAGGCTGAAGCCTGAACCCTGGGACACCCCAACACCTCCAAAGGCCTCCATTCATCCCAAGATTTTATCATAAGCCTGTATGTCCTAAGCCTTGACTGGGGCCCCAAACACCTTTTATGTAACTCACAGTTGAAAGCTTGATAACATAATACTTTATGTAGTTCTTTAGGCAACAATTATAGGTTCTAAGTTCAGGGTTTTTCTTCACATATTTGTCTTGTATATCTACCACCATGCTTGGCATAGAGTTAAACACACACGTGGGTGTTTGCAGACACGCACTGTGGACGTTTTGTAAATTTTTTCTAAAAACCAATGTAATGCACCATTATTTCTCTTAAGAAAAAATAAAATTATCTTCTCCTTTATGGAATCACATAAATTATAAAATATCCTCCGCACTTTCCCATCATGCAACTATCAGGCCCATCTTGGCAGAGTGTCACACTGGCCAAAGCCATTACACTACAAGCCACTTTTCCTTCTGACTTCCCAATCCTTATGCATTGCATATAACTTCTCTGTCTCTTCTTCCTGGAGACTTATCTAAATGCAAAAGTCTAATATCTGACAACATGTCACACACTCAGTCCCCCTCCGCCAGTCCCCGAAGCCCTAAAAGAATCTAAATACTGAAACCAGAATATTTCTTTAAAAAAAAAAAAAAAACAGCATCAAAACTTTGCAGGAAATGAGGGAAACAAAATGGGCATAACCCAAATACATATCCAGAGGATCATCTAGGAGGGCTCTTCCCACCACTGTACAGAAGTCTCAGTGCCTTCAGTTAGTTACTGTATTTATAAAAACAATATTGAGAGATAAGACTTTCCAACAGAACAAAGATCCAAGTCACTGAGGAAGGGAAAAAAAAAAAAAAAAGAGTTCTAGCTTTTTAATTCCTCTACTCAATTTCCACAGAACTAAATATCCTCGTTTTTTTGTTTTTCTTCCCTGCCCCACCCACCCATCTCCCACACCCCACCCCCAATCCTGGTGACGATAAACCACAGAAAATGATGCTGACCTACCAGGACCAGCTCTTGATGGGGCTTCTACCAAGTCTGAGCCTCATATCCTGAGATCTACCCCTAACCCTCCAGGGACCAGTAACAGTGACAAATATATGGGAAGTATGTAGGCGACTTGAATGTGGGTAGAACTGGGAAACTTGCGTTTCCCTTGGAACTGGTACTAGTATTAGGACCACTATGGCTTGTGTGGAAGCCCTTTGGGGCTAAGAACCTACAATCCACCCATCCCTGGCTCAAGTGACAACACCAGACTTTCAGGAAAAACTTCTCCAGGCAATCCTTACTACTAACCATGGAGTGCTTTCTAATGCTGGGGAAATTATGTTAAGTGGAGGTCTTGGCAACAATAAATGCAATCTAACACAACTAATAGGAAAAATAACTGACTGGGCTCTGTTCACTCATTAGAAAATAAATCTCCACATGTTGAGCCTTCTTATCAGGGGTTATTTCAGCACCTAGAGCAAAAGCCAGAGTGATGTATAAACAGCCACTTCCCAACAGCAGTACGTGAAACAGGTGGTATCCAACAGTCATATCCAAAAATCATTTTTCATTGAATTTTTTAACACTACTCATTAATTTGCCAAACACCTAATATTAAGTATGTTTACTAAAAAAAAAGTAGTACGAGAACAAATAGATGCTTAAAAGAACTAGCCCAGTTCTTTTTCCACAGCAGATATTCAATAAATGTTGCACAAGAAAGAAAGGAAGGCAGGAATAGTGTAAAAATAATAGAAATACAGAGTGCTTCCTTGGAGACTAGTGTCTAACAGAACATCTCAGGACACTGACTCCTTGATTAGAGGCACCTGCTACCCCACTCCAGTTAGCCTTAAGGAAGAGAAAGAATAGGGAGAAGGGGGAAAATATCCACAAATTTCTAGATTCAAATTTGTCCTTAGCTAAATTAACATCCAAGATCCCAACTTCACATCAAAGAAAGACAAAAAGCCACCAATAGTGACACTTGCCCATTCAAAGTAGTTTCCAGAATACTGACAACCAGGATATGCCTAACAAGCATACAAGTATTCTAACCACCATGGCCCTTTATCACGAGGCCCATTTATAAAGGTTTTTTTTCTTATGCTGTTAACAAGGGGTTAAGCAGACTATTTCTATCATATCTGCTTGGAGATCCTGAAGTCCAGTTTAAACAAATAATTCCCACACTTCTAGAAAGGCCTTAATTAGGCTAGACTGTTACTTTTAGAGCAATCTTGCAAAGGCTGGATTCTTTCTGTGCACTTAAAGCACTGGGAAAAATTCTTTCAATGACAATTTTTTTGGAAAAAAATCATCTCTGGAGTTTACATTTATTTCACAATTATTCATGCTGATTGGGGGAAGGGCTGTGGGGGAGTGTGCATATTTTATTTCCAAATGGATCCCTTCAATGTGAAAGCTCTAATTGCCAGCATATCTGATATTGACTTTCTGCATAAAACACAAAACAACAAGTATCATCACAAGTCTAAAAAGGAAGATTTATATAGAAAAACAGGTCTGTTTGTTTAGCCAGAGGCAGGGAAGGAAAGTACAGGAATGGAAAGGAACGATCTATATTTGTGGTGTAGCCACTGAGATCCAGGAAAAAGTTTGTTTACTCTGTGAACATCTGTGCATTGAGGAGGGATGGGAAAACAGTAAAAGAAAGAAATACTAAAAAAAACTTAGGATGACTACAAGGAGGTAATTTGTGATCATCAGTCTGCAAAACTCAGAAACTGTTTCTCAGGCAGGTTGTGAAATCTCTTGTGAGAGATTTAAGGATATCTGGAGGTGGAGTAGGTTCACATAGTCAAATGGTTCTACTACACTGGGAGATTACATCTAGCAAAAGTATATTCCAGTTCTATTTTTCAAAGCTATCTTTTTACTAACTTAGAAAATCAAAATCACTCCTTAATAAATCATAAAAGTGACAAATGCTTACCAAATATAAAAACATTAACAACTGTATGAGTAAGCAATGAGCCAAAAATTCAACCAAACATCTCTGACATTTAAGTAGAATTGTAGCCCTGGCTTGTGTGGGTCAGTAGATTGAGTGCTGGCCTGCAAACCAAAAGGTCTCTGGTTCGATTCCCAGTCAAGGGCACATACCTGGGTTGCAGGCCAGGTCTCTGGTCAGAGGTGTGTGAGAGGCAATTGATCAACGTATCTCTCACACACTGATGTTTCTCTCCCTCTCTCTCCCCTCCTTCCCCTCTCTCAAAAAAGTGAATAAATAAATAAGAGAATTGCAAAAGTCTCTTTCTGAGACACCCCCCTCCCCAACTCTCCAAACTAAACTTGAAAGCACTCTCATGGGAACTCATAACCAAAAGCTCACCAATGGGCCAATAACGAACTATGTCATTCTCTGGAGGAAACCCTAGACGGCTACAGATGAAACAAAACGGCTTTTAGGTGATACCACATACAAAATGGAAAAAGGAACCAGGGGACTAACCAAGGCATGAACCCATATGGTCCTAGTGGATTACCCTGACCTAGAAGAACTAGAAAAATTGAGCTAAAAAGAGTCCTCCAACATCGAACTCCAGAAACTTCTAAAGAAATGGCAAAAATGGAACTTTAACCTCTATCTTTGGACTCTTAAGTCCCTTACACTGAGAGGTCACATTCCTCAGAGGCCCAAAACCCAAACTGAATCATCCTGACACATTTAGAGGTGCTGGTGAGAATTTCACGTATCAAAGCACCATTCAATAGGGATAGCTCTCCAGTTAGTGGCTCTTAAGGGTAAAAAGGGGTGTGAAAAACTGGGGTCATATTTTGGTTGTGCATTTTTTTATTTTACCAAAAAAACCATTGTTGACTCTAACAGTAATTAAAATAAAAGCTCTCTAGTTGGTGCACTTGATTTTTATGCCTGTCCCCTTTTTGTGCAACTTTCTACTACCTGACATTCCTTGGCCTAAGAACCAAGTCTTCAGAGCTCTCACAAGTTCAGAGGAAAAGGCCTAGAGGCTGCACAAGGAAAAGCAAGAAATCTAGATTGTACACAAAGTGGGAGACAATTCTGGTAAAATGGCTCCACCCACTGCTGTCCTTCCTGAACTCATTATCTGCAGGGAATCAGAGAGCCTGGCTATAAACTTGGGTATTCAATGGTCCTGTAAGCTCTCTAGCTAAATATATATGTAACAACACAATTAACTGGTAAGATATGTAGAAAGGTAGAAAGAGCTTTGCACATCTCTAAATCCTGGCTTTCATATCCCAAATTCCCACATAGTAACTCCCTAAAGGCATCCATCCTATTGCTTGTCCATAACAAAAAATTAAATAAATGTACATTTTCTCCTAATTATTAAGAAAGGTAATCTCAATTATTTTTACCTTGCCAGTACCAAGTGTTCTTTTAATTTATCATTTTTAAGAAACAAGGGAATGTTGGGGGGAAAAAAGAGCACCTCAACTTAATGTTTAGGGCAGAGGCCCTGGTCTGAAGCTCAACTTTGCCACTTAGTAAAGACTCTTAAACAAATTATAACATTGATCGATTTCCCACAGGTCCCAGGGTAGTCATGAAAGGAAATCACTTTCACAGAAGCATTGTGAAACATGTGGGGAACATAAGGACAAACCACCAGTTGTGTGGCTCCACATACACATTCCACGTCCATGTCTGCCTGATCATGTCAGCTCTTTTCTAATCCCCAGTAGCGCTATGGTCAATGTGACTAGGTCTTACCCCATGAACCAAGCCACTGAAGGATAAATGGGGCAGGAATTTAAACATCTAGATATTTTGGCTACGTCACTTTTTCTTAAACCTCATTAAGAACTACATCTACCTGTGATGAATGTGTCACACTCCTGAACACAGATGTCACATTAATCTTCTAAAAACATTGCTTTGCCCATCACTCCTTCTCCCCAAAATCTTTAAAAACTAGACAATGTGTGTAGGATAAAGTTCCAGCTCCTGAGCCAGAATTCAAGCTGATCACAGTCTGCTTGCTTCAACTGAACCTCCCACTGCCTGTTGTGGAGGGCAGGCGAGGAAGGACAAGCTTGAGAGTCAGACCACAGGGAGCTGGAATTCTAGCTCTACCACTTACTACTTGTGTGATCTTGAGCAGGTTAGCGTGCCTTTCTGATCTCCTTTAAACCAAGAATTCCCTCTCTTTAAAACAAGAATAACAACGCCTACTTCACAACACTGGAAAATGAAAGAGAGAGCATGGTATGTGGCACAGAGTAGGTGCTCAGTAAGGATTACTTTCTCCCTCACTCTAATCCAAGTGGTCCACTCTTCTCCTGAAAACTCTTCCCAGCAGCTCTCCACTAGTTACAGAGAACCACACTTTGCTTCAAGGCCTAATCCCTTTTCTTCTACGAAGCCACCCTCACTCCTAAAAATTTTCTCCTCTGAGCTTATATAATCTAAAACTGTTATTCTTCTTTTATGTCATTCCTCTTTCCCCAATGAGTCCACAAACCCAAGAGCAAAATTTTCACTAATTATCAAGCCAATCACAACCTAAGTGTTCAATAAAAAAATTCTTTGAAGACAGAGTTGCCTCAGAGTTGTTTAGCTAGGGTGCAGAAAACCTTTAGTTCACTCCATGCATTCAACAAGCTCTTCTTGAGCTCTTGCTTTGTGCTGTCCTTAATTCAGCATGGAAGACAGATTATGCACAATTGGCCTCTACCTCTGATTAGCTTTCTGGAATCTAGACTATTTCTGATCCTTTAGAAGGCCCTACTTCTGAAAAATCCCATCAGTGAAGGGATTCACCTTCTGAGAGTATTACTTGGAGGGGAAAATAAATAATGCAACCACTCGGGTTTTAACCTTGTGGCCCTATCCTAAGATTGCCAGCTGAAGAGTGTGCATGTAAAAGATAGCTCAAAACAGTCCTGAAAACAGGATAATGACCTCCTCACCCTTCCAAAGACCCTGCAGTCCAAACAGCCGAAACACCTGCATGGGGATACCAGCAAAAGCTGAACTAACGCAGCAACAAGGCAGATTCTGTCACTTAGTGAAGTTGTTTTATTCATATTCAGGTAATATAAACCACATTCAGGTAAAGATCCCAGGAAATGCAACACTCTCTTTAGAAACACTTGAAAATGTTCAGTCTCTTGAACTCTACTAAATTGCTAAATTCTTGGATAAGGTAGCATAAACGCTGGCTAAATAAAGTGTGTTCCTTTGGTCTTGGGTCACTTAAAAATATATCTTTAATACTTAGCACACTTAAGAAGAAAGGCAAAAAAGGAAAGGTAATCATTCCCAATAAACACAGTTCAATTTGTTTAGAGTACAAGGTTAATTTTTCTTTGTTTGAGGTGTGTGTGTGTGTGTGTGTGTGTGTGTGTGTGTGTGTGTGTGTGTGTTGTGTTCTTTTAGGAGACTGCAGAGAGGCCACCATAGCCGCTGCTGCGGAGCAGCTTGGGCATGTCCATGTCTAGGGGACAAGGCGGCTTGCAGAGCCCACTTTCAGGGCCGCCACGACTGCAGTCATCTCTTCGCACACCATAGCTCTGCACTTCCCCAGACCCTCGTCTGATGTTCTCCACCGCCAACCGCAGCCCCAGCCCGCGAGAAAGCAGAGCTGCCCAGATCCCCAGGAGGGCAGTCCCCTCCAGCCCAAGGAGCTTCCCACCCGCCCTGTTCCTTGGTGCCTACAGAAGCCCCCAGAGTCTGGGCGCCAGGATGCAAATACTCACAGCGCTGGAACAACGCCGCCGCTGAATAGCGGGAAACCAGCTAGGGATGCAGCGGCAGGCAGGGCAGAGCCGGAACGGGCACCCCTCCGGTCCGCCCCCGGCAGGGAGCAAAGGCACTGGGAGAAGCAGGATACCTCCCTGCCGCTGGGCTGGCAGGCGGTGGGGAAAGCCGGCCAAGTACTCACCTCTGTGCTCCCCAGCCAGGCTGGAGGCTCGCGCTGACGGGGGCTTGACTGGAGCCTTGTGGAGCCCTGCAGCCCAGAGGAGGAGCTGCGTCTGGAGGGCGGGCAGGCGGCTGGCAGGCACCCGCGGCTGGGGGGAGAGCCCAGAGAGGGAGCGCGGACTTGAGTGAAGGGGCGTGGAAGAGGTGTGCCTCCTCCCCAGACAGAGAGGGTGGGCTGCCGGAGCCTGGCGGAGGGGTGCGCTCCGATGCAACCAGAAAGCCCGCGGAGCGCGCGAGGGGCGGAACCGGAGGGGTGGGGGGCACAGAAATGAAGAAGATGGGAGCTGGGAGTGGGCAGGATGAGAAGTTGGCCCTCCAACTGAACGGTCCTCACCTCGGCACCATCCATCCAAGAATTGAGTGGGCCTGGAGCAAAGCACAAGGGGGTCTAAAACTTTATGTCATTTTCTCACACACACGTGACCCCCCTGCAGTCCAGATGGTTTCAATCACTGGAGGAAAAAAGCGGCTCTGCCGGTATGCAAGAAAAGACGGAGCTGGGAGAGTCTGGGAAAAGTTGCCTGGACAGCCTGCTTGCCTTCAAACAACCCGATGAGCTCCTTCCGTTCCCCCAGCCCTCGGCCTCGGGGAGCCCTGCAAAACCCAAAAAGACATTGAAAGAAGCTTCCTTTGGTGCTGCAGCGGTAGCACAGGGATTCTGAAAGCTCCAGGGTCGCAAGGAGTCTGGTCTGGACCGAAAGTTCCAAGGACATTTGGACAATCTGTTTTAAATACTCCGTTAGCATGCAAAACCCAAAACTAGAAAAGGATGACACTAAATCATAAGCAAAAGAATACCTCATTGGGAGCAGTGAGAATCTGGGACTTATTAGTGGAATTATGACATTTTAACCCAGTATAAGAATCCACTCGAATAGAATACTACTAATCACTTAAATCTAAATCCACACATACTTAGTGGGATATTAGGAAGCCATGTAACCCAATTTCTCCTCCCATAAATCACTATAAATAGAACTTGATATTGAAATGTACAATATTGACTTTCACAAACCTAGCTACATTTTGAAGGAGCAAGTGTGTATGAATGAACATAAACTGGTTCTAAGGCCAAGACATGTTTAAAAGCCCAAGCCAATTCAATTGTTACATATCCTAATGAGGTACTTACTCAGCTGCAGGGCAAGCATCAAAAATAATGAGGAGTTTAAGATACATCCTAGAAATAACTTAACTTGTTTATGATCGAACAGAAGTAGTTGCAAGAACCAAACTGATAGTCTGTTGTTCCTTTGCCAAAAAAGGATATTAACATGAATTACTAGTATTAACTCTATCTCAATAATATTGATGCCAAAGGATGTTTGGTGTTTCTAGAAGACCTTACATACAGTGTGACACAGTGGTCTGTGTGTGAAAAATAAATCAATTCTTGGTAAAAGTGACTTGGTCTACATTAGGAAAACCCAACATTTCAGTTGCTGTTGAGGCACACTGGGAAACACAGAAGACAACATGAAACCAGGCAAATTAGAACAAGTTTTATTTCACATTCCAAAATCCAGCAGTTAGTTTCCACTCTAGTTCATTGAAATGCTTAAATCTTTCAGGAGACCGAGGCCATATTTGCATGGACTTAGCCTTCTCCAATCTTCTCCAATTTCAGGAGGGTTCTACCCTCCACACACAAGAGAACTTATGTACAAGAATCTTTAAGGGACACAAGCCACAGAATTTAACAATGCTCCAGGCAACTCCACCTGTAGCTCCCTAAGCTCTGCAGGGAGGTTCTTAAGTTTTTCATTTCCAAAACTATTAAAATTTCTATTAAAGTCCTGCTTTTCTTGTGAGTGGCATCTGCAAAGAAAACCAGCTCTAGAGAACACATCAAGATTTTCTCTGTTCAGACCCAGGACAGTAATTGTTTTCATCTCTGGCAGCTATAATGAGATACAAATAGTTCTTTTTGTTTGCCAATTCCATTGCAAATTATGCATGGAACTTTTTTAATTCCTAAAACAACAACAACAACAACAACAAAAAAAAAGAAACAGAAAAACCTTAATTAGATCTGCTCTTTCAGAAAATTAACATCCCTTTAGCTTGCTAAATATAGTCTTGAGTCCAAATTCCACTGATGTCTGTACTAATCTTAATACTAGTCAAAGATTTACTAGAGACACTGACATCTGAAATGTTTTTAACACTATTTTAAATGGTGCTAATTTAGCAATTTGCATTAACCTATTCCCACATCACTTGACAAATAAAGCCAGCTATGTATAAAATACTATGGGAGATGTAAGTTCTATGGGGATAGGGACTGGGTCTATCTTGCTAATAATTACAGCCTATGTGTTCAGCACAGTGCCCAGCATGAAATAGGTGTACCAAAATCTATGCCATCTGAGTAAATGAGAAATAAATAAAAACACTTCCCATAAGGTTATGACCCTGTGGGGGGCATGTGACTTGTAAGCAACAGGATGAACTAACAGCTTTAAGAAGGATACTAGCAACAACAAAAAAAAGAGTAAGGGATAATTAGCGTTAGATAGCTTTGGACTTTAATCACAATATATATTCAGAGATGTGTAGAAACTGCTGCAAATAAGAAGTGCTCATAGGAGGAATTTGATATATTTAGCACTGAATTTAGGGATCTCAGAGATATACTTTCCCATGTCCCCTCAACACAGAGCCAAGACAAGATTTGAGCATAAACATCCTGGCTCTAATTTGGATAGTATGAATACTGTTCCTTTCATCCTCTCTCATACATCTTCTCCACCCCCAGGCCATTTCCTCTGTACTGTCTTCTGTCAGCGTAATGAAAGTTTCCTAGTCTTTAGAAGCAGTAGCTTTGGTTCTCTTTGTGTGAAGAAGTACAATATACTCTGATTACATGGTTATTATTCCATACAGATGCCTAGCAACACATTTTATGGCTCAGGGTCTGTTTAGTATTTTAACTGTGAGGGACTTATAATTCAACTATTTTTTTATATACCAAAATAGCTCTTTACATCACAGAGATGGGCTTTACTTCCTTTTGCTATTTTAAATACTGCATTTAAGCGTGGTGAGTAGTTTGAGTTTTCTGATTCATGGATTTTCCTTTGCATGTTTTTTTTTCTTTGAGGGACAAAGGGGTTAAGTCTTTCAGGTTTGCAAGTCTAGTACTCATGAAGCAATCATTTCCTCCTAAGTACGCTGCCTATAATATTTTATGTCGTCATTTAAAGGGCTTATTTATGCCTCATGATCCAAATAACAAGACTTCTCTAAGGTGGGCAACAGACAGGGAAAGATGGTTGACCCAGATAACCCTTAAGTTTTATAGGTCACGCTTTTCCACATTTCAGGTTTTTTATTTTGTTTTTTTAAATATTTTATTTATTTTTAGAGAGAGGGGAAGGGAGAGAGAAAGAGAGGGAGAGAAACATCAATGTGTGGTAGCCTCTTACACACCCCCAGTTGGGGACCTGGCTCGCATTCCAGGCATGTGCCCTGACTGGGAATTGAACCAGCAACATTTTGGTTCACAAACCAGCACTCAACCCACAGAGCCACACCAGGCAGGGCCACATATCAGGTTTTTAAAAACATTTTTAATAAAAACAGTATGTTTTATTTAAACAGATAAACATAAATGATTAAGACTGAAATCATCCTAAAATGATTTTTAAAAATAATTAATAATCACTAATCCATAACTTCAACATGTACTATTAAATCCAATCCTGCTTTCCATTCCTTCTACAGCTTAGTAGAGCCTTGATTCTAAAGCAGCCCGTATTTACCCTCAAAGTTTTTTCATAAGCTTTAAGACTTTGACATACACAGCCTCTGATCTGTGACCTCCAGGAGCCCAGCGTACCCTGACAGGATCATCGTTTTACTCCTGAAATCACTATCAGAAGTGCAAAGGGATGGCTTTGTCACTCCTTTTGACTTAACTTTCCTCTTTTCCAAGGCCCTCAAAAAGCAAATGGGGCTTACATTCACACAGATGCAACTGAGTAGTGTGAATCCTTGTGACTCATTTTTACAGTCAGTAGAGCATGATATGTACTACATTACTAGTTCCTAAATCAAAATTCCTATTTCAGAATCTTCTAGGCAGCTTTCTGAAATACAAATTCTGGCCCCAATCCCAGACCCACTAAATTAAAATCTCCAAGGTTAAGAAACAGTACACTAAATTAATTCTATTATCTTTACTTTGTCAGTTCTACATATGCCAATTTTCCCTTGGAGGAAATCCCCACTATTGCCACACACTCACACAGGTTTCCCAAAAGGAATCAAGCAGATATATGAATTGAAATATAATGTAGTTCTTTCTTTCACCATACCCAATTTATCTGGGCATTTACAGCCTACCTCCAAAAGAAAAAAAAGAAAATCTTAAGTTGACTGTTCAAAAAAAATTGTCCTACTAACTAAAGTTTAAACAAAGTTTAATAAGATATTAAAATAGATCATTGAGGAACCAGCAATGTTTTGTTACACAAACATAATAGCACTAATAGACCCCTGAAACTAATGACTAAATTTCTATCTATTGTAATCAAGTAAAATAATCCATAATAACTGCCTAATTGTTATATTCTGTTATTCCTATAGTCTGTTAATATATCTTATAGTCTATTAAAAGTTAACTTAAAAATTTGTAGGGGGTAAAAAGTACAGAACCCAAAATGTACATGCAAATATTTTTGACATTGTGACTTAAAAACTATATATCTAAATATAAATATATATGTCATGTATTCCTGGTTAAAAACTTCAAAAACAATATAAAAGAATATACAAAGAAAAGGAAGTCTTCCTTCCCACTTCTGTTCTCTAGGTCCCCTCTCTTCAGGCAATCACTACGGTTTCTTTTATATTCTTCCAGAGATGTTCAAATGTAATGCAAACTTATTTATGTGCACATAATGCATTTTAGGGAAGAGAAGTCTATAGCCTGTAACAAATTCTCAAAGGGGTTAATGATCTCAAAAAGGTAAGCATCACCATTCTAGAACAAGGCTAAGGGTTCATGCCCTACCCCCAGTCCTTTGGTAGGATTAAGCAGAATTGTTATCTTGTTTGCTTATCAGTATTACTATGCACAATTCCAAACTAAAAAATAGCTTCAGTAAGCAATGTTGGTTAACAGGTACACGTGGTTATAAAATACCACATCTGTTTGTAAATAACTTTCTAATTTTTATGTTTTTTCTCAAGCAATCCCTCCAGTGAATAGTTCCTTGTTACTGTTTTGACTGACAATGAAAATCTGTAGGGAGGACTCTGGCCAAGATGGAGGCATAGACAGACACTCTGCATCTCCTTCCACAACTAAGAAGGAATACAACTACCTCAAAACTAGAAAAAAACAGAAGTTGCAGAAAACCAAACTACATGGAAGTCCAGCAAACAAAGATATAAAAAGGAAATACTCATCCAGACAGGTAGGAGGGGAGGAGCTGAAACGAAGAGGACATGGTGTGGTGGCGGCAGCAGCGGCAGGCCAGCAGAAAGTGCAGTTACACGTTTTAAAAAGTCGGGAGGCACACTTGAGGAGCCCTCGCAACTCACGGTTCCAGCACTGGGGAAAATGAAGCCTCATTGATTCTGACTGTGCAGACAAGTGGGGGTTGGGGCGGAGGCAGAAACTGCCCACCTCTCAGCAGAGTCCACTTGTTTAAAGGGCCCCCACGATCCTAGAACGTCCACAGACCCACCCACTCTGGGAACCACAGTCAGGGCAGCAGCTAGAGGGGCACCAGTCTGGTGCGGAAGTGGGAGAGGTGCCTGGAAAAGGAGTGAGTGCTGGGCAGGCAGCATTGTTCCCTCTCAGACCCCTCCCCCACATACAGTGCCACAACGTGGTGAAATAGGTCACCCTGCGCTGAAGAATTCCTAAGGCTCCGCCCCTTACAATGTAACAGGAGTGACGGCTCTATCTGGGACGTGGAGGCAAACAAACACAGAAGCCTGTCAGAATGAGGAGACAGAGAAATATGGCCCAAAAGGGGGAATGGATCAATGTCCCAGTGGGAGAACTAAGCGATGAGGAGATAGCTAACCTAAGAAGTGAGGAGATAGACAACCTAACAGACGTAGAATTCAAAACACTGGTGATAAAGATGCTCACAGGCTTGACAGATATGCTGGAGTATGGCAAACCCGTAAGAGAAGAAGTGAAAGCTATGCTAAGTGAAATGAAGGATTATCCACACAAAATCAATGGTGAAGGGAAGGAAACTGGGGTTCAGATCAATGATTTGGAACATAAGGAAGAAAAAAACAGTCAAGCAGTGCAGAATGAGGAAGCAAGAATTGAAAAAAATGAGGTAAACTTCCCAAATTTTGTGAAGGAGATGGACATACAGGTCCAGGGAGCACGGAGGGTCCCGGGCGAGCTGGACCCAGAGGGGACCACAACAGGATGCATCATGATTGAGATGCCAAAGGTGAAAGATAAAGAGAGAGTCCTGGGGGCAACAAGAGAGATGCGGAGAGTTGCCTACAGGGGGGGTGCCTATAGGACTATCAGCTGATTTCTCAGAGGACACTTTGCAGGCAGGAAGGAACTGGCAAGCAGTATTCAATGTGATGAAAGCCAACCTACAACCAAGATTACTCTATCTAGCAAAACTATCATTTAGAATGGAAGGGCAGATGAGGTGCTTCCCAGACAACGTAAAGCTAAAGGAGTTCATCATCACCAAGCCATTATTATATGAAATATCAAAGGGACTTACTTAAGGAAAAGGATCAAAACTATGAACACTAAAATGACAACAAACTCACAACTATCAACAACTGAATCTAAAAAATAAAAACAAAATCCAACTAAGCAAGCCAGAATAGGAAAGAATCATAGGTATGGGGATCATTTGGAGAGTTATCAGCTGGGAGTGGGGAGGGGGAGAAATGGGGAAAGGGTGAAGGGACTAAGAAGCATTATCAGTTGGTACAAAATGGACAGGGAGAAGTTAAGAATAATATAGGAAAGGGTGAAGCCAAAGAACTTTTATGCACGACCCATGGACATGAACTAAGGGCGGTGGGATTGCTGGAGGGGAGAAGGGTACTGGGCAGAGGGAAGCAAAGGGGAAACAAATTGGAACTACTGTAACAACATAATCAATAAAATATACTTAAAAAAAAAAAGAATCTACTCCAGATGCCAAGAACATAAGCAATGGAAGTCATGGCTGGAGTAGTTGGGCTTGGTTAAACCTATAAAAAAGAAGGGTCACTGAGTCGCTGTCATGTGATGGTGAAGAGAATAGCTTTGTCAGTTCTCACCAGCATTGCAAAATAAAACTCCACAAACAGAATAAAAAAGAAAAAGAAAAAAGAAAACCTGTAGGAAATTTCTGGCACGTACCTATTTATACATCAAGAAGGTAGATATTTTCTCTCACAACCCAAGAATGTTCTATTGGGATAAAAAATATTTTATTTATATCTACAAAGAATTTAAGGAGCAAAATTGACTTAATACTCTTGATAGATATAATTAACATAAGTTACAGGGTTATTAATAAACCTCTTAAGAACCATATACTTTAAAATATACATTAATTTTGTCAAGATGGTAAATCTCATTTGCACTTCAGGGATTATTAAGTGTTATAATTGTGATTTTAACAAAATTATAAATGTTGGTTTTAAAGAATAAGTGAACTGATACTGCTTCATTTATCCCCTTTTTCATAGTATTGTAGAATCTATTTCGTTTTCTGAATACTATGGAGTGCCTTTCACTCTCCTTTCCAAAGTGAGTGAAAGATACAACACATACAATCAAGATTCTTCTATAACCAGCTTAGAGAAGAGTTCAGTCTGACCTAGGTCCAGTTATTTTATTGCTCTGTAATGTTGTTTGGGATTTTATTCCCAATACCAGGCTACATATTATTTATTTAAAGAAAGTATGAGGATAGCTTGACTGATGATGCGAATGGGCTAGACTTGGGAGAACGTGAGATGCTAGGTGCTCTTTAAATGGACAGGAGACAAGAGTGGGCTCAGAAAGGTTCACTAAGCCTGGAAGTTCTCCTCACTTGTCCATCTTGCTGAATGGTTCTTTTTCCTTCTCTCATGGGCTTGAAGATAATTTTTGATTGGAAGAAACTAAAGTCTAAAAATTTGCTGATTTGAAACTAATTACCACTCATTGTTCCAATGATATCAGTCTTACATCTAATCAAATATCTCCAGATTAAAGAATGATTTATCCCTTTTCACTAAGTTCACTGTATTTTGCCCACGAATCCCTGAAATAAGAATTATGAAACTGTAGTATCTTCTAGTCATTTTCTAAATTGCAAAAACAAGAAATGAAGCTATAACAAATAAGAAAAATATGATTATATATCTGTAGCTATTAATTCATTTCTTTATCCACTATACAAGTACTTATTTTTAAATAATGTTTATTTTTCAATTATAGTTGACATACAATATTATATTAGTTTCAAGTACTTATTAAACATCTGTAAAAGAACTGTTTTTGACATCATTGGAAGTAAAAGAGAAATAAATCCCATAAGCAAATTTAAAATCTAGTGAGGAAGGTATACACAAACAACAAGTCAGAATAAAATAGGTGGTATAAAATGATAAAGAGGGGGAAATATAGGAATTTGCAGAAGTAGTAGAGATTCTTACTGAAAATTGAGGAAAAGAGAGTTGGAATAAAAAAAGTGATTGTTAGAATTTCTGTTTCAGGAGATAATTCAAAACCAAAGGAACTGCCTGAGTTATGAAAGTGAAATACTAGCTTTTCAACAAATGACTGGTCCTCGTTTGACTAGAGTAACAGAGGCTAAAAAGGTAGATTAGGTGGAAACCAGTTTGGCAGTTCCTCAAAAAGTGAAACACAGAATTACCATGTGACCCAGCAATTCTACTCCTAGGTACATACCCCAAAGATTGAAAACAGGTGTCAGATACTGTACGCGAATGCTCATTGTAGCACTACTCACAATAACCAAAATACAGAAACAACCCATTGTCTCTCAGCAGATGAATGGACAAACAAAATATAGTATATTTACATAAAGGAATATTATCTGGTCACAAAAGGGAATGACGTATTGATGCATGCTACAATGTGGACGAACACTGAAGGTATTATATAAGTGAAAGAAGCCAGACAAAGGTCAAATGCTGCATGATTCCATTGATATGAACTATCCAAAATGGGTCAATCTACACAGAAAGATTAGTAATGGCCAGAGGCCAGGGTGAGAAAGAACTGGGTATGAGATTTCCTTTGGGGGCAATGAAAATGTATTGGAACAACACAAAAGTGATAGTTGCACAATATTTTGAATGTAATTGAAGTCCCTAAATTGTACATTTTTAAATGACTTTTGTTATATGAATTTCACCTCAATTTTTTTTGAAAAAGGTAGAGTACAGGTCTGTGGTAGATACTACTAATGCTTGCTAATATCCTTCTCAGTCCCCAGAAGTTTCTATGTTCCAGTTGCCCTGCAGTTACAAAGGGCCAGGTGATTATTCTAGAAAACAGGTTGTGAGCAGAAGTGATACATGTCACTCCCTAGTCAAAGTATTGAAGAATGAGTGAGAGATGTCCATGCTTCTCTTCTCTGCCAACATGGATTCAAAGTTATGTGAGACAATGGAGCAGACTGTGTTCCTGAATAAATTAGCAGCTCCCTAATGACCCATGCTGGATATGCTGCATAAAAAACACACTTTTGTTGTCTTAAGCCACTGACATTTTAAAGGTTGTCACTGCAGTATAAGCTAAGCCTACTCTGACTGATATAGGGTCAGATCTAGAAAGGCCATGAGAGCAATATGAAGAAATTTGAATTTTATTCTGAAGGGCACGGAAAGAATATTTTTAAGGGGAAAAAAATGATATGATAAGCACTTGAGAAAACCTGGATGCAACATGCAGAGCAAATTAGAAACAAAGGTAGTCCTCAAACTTTGGTGCATATTAGAAATCACGTAAGAAGAACTGTAGTCATCTTCCAATTCCTTTATATTTCTGTGAATAAAATATTTGTCCTCTGGGGAAAAAGTCACTGATGAACTTTTCAAAATGTAATGCTCTCCTGGTCCAGTATATCTTTAGATATTATGGTCAGAATCTCTAGAGGTAGGGTCTAGGCACCTATAATTTTAAAAAACTCTATGGGAAGTTCTAGATTACAGGTTGGAGTCAAGGAGATGTCTAGTTCAGAGATGACCAAACTTACATGCTTAATAGATTCAAATAAACAGTAAAATAAAATAATTAATTTCTTCATAAATTCTTAGGGAATTGTTAAAATACTAAGTTATGAAAAGGTTATTCATGTTAACATATATATAGTCATAGCTATGACTTTAAAAATTTACATGCTAGTACAATGAGGGTGGCAGTTTGCATCCATCTATCTTACTGCTAAGTGGTAGCCTATCCTAACATTTCTGTTAGGCGTGGTTGACACACTAGAGTCAGAGGACAGAGCCATCCTCAGACCAAGCATTCCTAGCACTTACATCTATCTCATTTCCTTCTTTCTTTCCTCTTTTCTTTTCTTTCAGATACTAGGGTTCCATTCCGTCCTTAGTTCCTTCCCCCTATCTAATTCATCAGCCAACTTTCAATTCATCAAGACTTGAAAAGCCAAGATTCAAGGGTTCAAAAAGTCTAGCTTACAGGTACATTGGAAGCTGTCACTCTAAACTTTGTGTGTGTGTAGTTTTTACTACTAAATGTAATTTATTAAATGCAATTGCTAAGAGCCTCAGCTTTCCAGCATAGAGACTCTAACACCAAAAAGAAATAGATTCTTTGCTGATCGTAATTCAGTTTATATTGCAAACACAAATCTTCGGAGCATCTCAAGAAAAAGCTTTTCATCTCTGATAAATAGCACTGAAGTTGACTGACAGAAAAAAAGCACCTTTATCATTTCTGAAACTTTACTACAAGGTGCAAAAGAAATCAACAGGCTTCACTACAAACCTTCCCCTCCCAATACTGAATATTGTTCAACAATCCTTTTACTTATTCTTGGTGACTTAGATCCTTTTCTTGCTCCTCATAGCAACTATTCCAAGCCTATTTTCAATACTTAATTAATGTCGTCAGGTAACCACTGAGAAAACAGAGGTGTGACTCCCTCAAAGTACCTGTGATATCTCAAAATGCCTCTTCGTGAGGACAAGCTTATTGATTTTAGAGATGGGGGAAGTGAAGGAGGGAAACATCCATTAGCTGCTTCTCCTATGCAGGACCCTGAACCTGCAACCTAGGCATGTGCTCTGGCAGGGAACTGAACCCGTGAACTCTTGGCTCCAACCAACTGAGCCACACTGGCCAGGGCTGCATTTCAGCTCTTCTTTGTTTTTCTACCTTCTCATTTTTGTGAGTACCTCCTCCAGTCATTTTCTGAGAAAGGGTGCATAGCATGTGAACTTTTTGCTACTTTGCAAGGTTGAAAATTTCAAATTATGCACCCACTGAATTGACAAGAATGTCTGGGTAAAAAATTCTAAGGTAAAAAAAAATATTTTTGATTCAGAATTTAGAAAGCATTGCTCCACTGCTCATATACTTTCTAATAATGCAGCTGAGGAATATAATGTTTTTGTTTGTTTGTCTGTTTCTGGAAGCTTATAGGATCGTTTCTGAAATTTCATGATGTGCCTTGGTATGAGTACTTTTTCAAACACTAACCTAAGGCATATGGTGCTTCCTTTTAATCTGGAGGCTCATCTGCTTTAGTTCCAATAAATGCTCCTATAGTGTTTTTAAAATAAATTTCCTCTACTGCATTTTCTTTAATTTCTCTTTCTAGAGCTCCTATTATTTATATGTTGGACCCCCCTAGATTGATCTCCTTAACTGTTCATCTCATTATCTTTTTATTTTACTTTATGGGGAAATTTGTAAACTTTTTCTTCAAACTCTTCAATCATTTTTTTAATTTCAACTATTATATGTTTACTTTCCAAATGTTCTTTCTTGTTTTGGGTCTTCCTTTTTTCTATAGCATCTTGAGCTTCCTTCTTGACATTCTCTATAATCCCAGCATTACTATCAACTCCTTCTCCTACTTCTATACCACTCTTTTCCAGTGTCTTTCATTACTGCCTCTTCTTCTGCAGACCCTTAATTGGAAGGTTCTCCTCTTGGATCTTTTTTGCATATAGCCTCTCCCTAGGCATCTTATCTGTTTGCATGGTTTTAATGAAATATGTTGTTATTTCCAAACTATTATCTCCAGCTCCAACTTTTCTCTTGAGTTCTAGACCTGAACTTCCAACCATCTGGTGGATATTTGCACCGAGATGTATCAAAAATACCCCAAACTTTACATCTTATTGCTGCTTCAGGCAGTCTATGCTCCAATCTCATAAATAACTTGCCATTCCAAGAAAATATCAAGAAAGCTAACATCTTTGATAGATCCAACACAAATGTCACCTCTTCAGTAAAGCCTTCTGTGACTTCTTCCTACCCCTAGGCAGAATGAATTACTCCTCCTCTTTGCACTCAAGGCACAGTTCATAGTCCATAACACCTTTTCACAACTAGTGTTCACCAAGACCCAATCTGTTGACCCTGCTAGGATGTGTACTTCTTGAAGGTGTCTCCATCAACATCTAGCAAATGGCAGTTACTCAAGAGCTGTTGAATTACAGTAATTTCAAATAAATACATGGTATAAATATTTGACTGTGTAATAATTAAATGAGCAAAGAATCTAACCAGAAGCCTAGCTGACTAAAAAAAAATTACATGACTTTAAGAATGTACCTGTGGATATTTTTAATCTTAAAAGATTATTATTTTTAATCAAATAGTTCTAATCTTATGCAAAGACACATTCTCCTTAGTTAAACATGTGCAAATTTAGAATTTAAAAAGCTAATCACTTTAAAATTATCTCTTCACCCAAAAGGACACCTTACCAGTTTCCTTAGAATACTGAACACAGACTTCCAGCCAAGATGGAGGCCTAGAGAGACACACTGCATCTCTCTCCACAACTAAGAAGGAATACAACTATCTCAAAACTAGAGACAACCAGATGTTCCAGAGAACCGAGGTGCATGAAAGTCCAACAAACAAAGATATAAAGAAGAACTACTCCTCCAGACAGGAAGAAGGGGCAGAGCCAGGGTAAAGAGGACGTGGTGTGGTGGGAGCAGCAGTGACGGCAGCGGCAGCAGTAGCACATGTTATAAAAAGTGGGGAGGGACGCCTGGAGAGTACTCCCAGCACCAGACCAGACCACACAGCTCATGGTTCCAGCACTGGGGAAAATAAAGCCTCATTGCTTCTGACTGTGCAAATCAGTGGGGGTTGGGACAGTGGAAGAAACTGCTGGTCTCTCAGCAGAGTCCACTTGTTTAAAGAGCTCCCACAGTCCTAGAACGTCCACAGACCCATCCACTCTGGGATCGATGGCCAGAGCAACAGCTAGAGGTGCCAATCCCATATGGAAGTGAGAGAAGTGCCTAGAAAAGGGGGAAGTGCTGAACAAGCAGCATTGTTCCCTCTCAGACCCCTCTTCCAGATACAGCACCACAACGTGGTGAAAAGGGTCACCCATATCGACAAATACCTAAGGCTCCACCCCTTATAATGTAACAGGTGCAACAGCTCTACCTAAGACACAGCGGCAAACAAACACAGGAGCCTGTCAAGATGAGGAGACAGAGAAGTATGGCCCAAAAGGGGAAACGGATCAAGGTTCCAGTGGGAGAACTAAGCGACGAGGAGATAGCCAATCTAACAGATGTAGAGTTCAAAACACTGGTTATAAAGATGCTCACAGGCTTGACAGATACTCTTAAGTACAGCAAACGCATAAGGGAAGAAGTAAAGGCTATGCTAAATGAAACAAAGAAAAATCTACATAAAACCAATGGCAAAGGGAAGAAAACTGAGGTTCAAATCAATGATTTGGAACATAAGGAAGAATAAAACCAGTCAACCAGTACAGAATGAGGAAACAAGAATTGAAAAAATTGAGGAGAGGCTTAGGAACCTCTGGGACAACTTTAAACATGCCAACATCTGAACCACATGGGTGCCAGAAGGAGAAGAGGGAAAATAAGACACTGAAAGCTAATGTGAAAAAATAACAAAGGATAACTTCCCAATTTTGGCAAAGGAAATAGACATAGAAGTCCAGGAAGTATAGAGTCCCAAACAAGCTAGATCCAAAGAGGACTATACCAAGACACATCATAATTAAAATGCCAAAGTTTCAAGACAGAGAGAGAAACTTAAAAGCAGCAAGAGAAAAGAAGAGAGTTACCTACAAAGGGTAAGACTATCAGCTGATTTCTTAAAAGTAACTTTGCAGGCAAGAAGGGACTCGCAAGAAATATTCAATGTGATGAAAAGCAATGACCTACAACCAAGATTATTCTATCCAGCAAAGCTATCATTTAGAATGTAAGGGTAGATAAAGTGCTTCCCAGACAACGTAAAGCTAAAGGAGTTTATCATCACCAAGTCATTATTATAAGAAATGTTAAAGGGACTTTTTTAAGAAAAAGAAGATCAAAACTATGAACATTAAAATGACAACAAACTCACAACTATCAACTGAATCTAAAAAATAAAAACAAAATCCAACTAAGCAAACCAGAATAGGAACAGAATCACAGGTATGGGGATCATTTGGAGGGTTATCAGCTGGGAGTGGGGACAGGGAGGAATGGGGAAATGGTGCAGGGACAAAGAAGCATAATTGGTTGGTACAAAATAGACAGGGGAAGTTAAGAATAATATAGGAAAGGGTGAAGCCAAAGAACTTATATGCATGGCCCATGGACATGAACTAAGGGGGGTGGGGTTGCTGGAGGGAAGGGGGATACTGGGCAGAGGGGAGCAAAGGGGATAAAACTGGGACTACTGTAACAACATAATCAATAAAATATACTTTAAAAAGAAAAAAAATACTGAACACATTTTTTTGTTTGAAATAACTAAAAATAAAACAAAAAAAAAAGCAAAGAGATTTCTTTAGAATATATCACCCATATAAAAATGTTAGTAATGGGTAGCTGGCCCCTCTGGTAATTTTTCCAGAAATGTTAAATGATTAAAGAGTAAGGAAGAGACACTCATGAGCCCTAACTAGGGCACTGCTTACTGAGGGGGTTATAAGGAATAAAGAATGTTCATTTGTAGGGAGGGATTTAAGCATTTTTTTGTGGGCTTTTTGTTTACTTAGTTTGGGTTTGATTTTCTTTTTAAAACTATGCCCTAATGCCAAATCTTATGTGTTTTCTTTTCTTTTTCCTGTTGAACTGATGCTATGTTGAGATATAAGCACAAACGTCTCATAAGTGTTTTAAATCCATCCAATTGTTTGAGAAGGCATACGTGCTGGGCCAATGAAGCCCAAACATTAGAGCTAGGAATTTTGATGAAGATAATAATTGCTTACAGACCAGCTTGTTTTAACTTGCTGAACAAAGAACACAATTTTATACCACATTTTCATCACAGGCTTTTTCTCTGCATAATCACTACTGTAATGAGCACTTTAAAAGGGAGATTACCTACAGGTTAAACAGTAAGGAAGTTTTCAATTAGATTCCATCATCTTCAAAATTTCACTTACTCAAACTTTATGTTAATTTTAAAAAAGGTTTTTTTGCTGGCCTAAGTATTGTTTTAACTCTTTGCAAACTACTTGTCTAGTGTGCACAGCATAAATTTAGGAATGAAGATAACTCAGTTAATTTCCAGTGCTGCCCTGAATGATCCTCTAGCCTTAGATATGTCCGTAATTTCTTTATGCCTTAGTTTATGTTTAGGACATTCCTGTAGAGCAATACAGTTCCATCTTTCTCACATCTGAAAGCTGTATTCATGTTACAAAGCAAAAGGGGGTTCTTTCATGTGGAGCATTGGTGTAAAACCCAACAATTAATGTTGAGGAAAATGGGGTTTTATTTACAATATTCCAACCTGGGGAGGGCAGTGAGCACTTCAGCTCAGAGCCCTGTTCTCCCACTGAACCCAGCACTTCCCTTGCTCCCCAAAAGGCTGTAAGCCAAAAACATTCCCAGAAGTTCCCCATCCCGTATCTGTCAGCCGTCTCCTTCAGGATCTGGGGTACGATGTCATCAGCCTCCGTATAAAAGTCCAGGAAAACATGTGCCATGTTGCATGCACGCATGGTTCTCTCTCTGCCCTTTCAAAGCCACATGGATCTCTTCTTCTACTGTAAGAAACAAGGTCATAGTGACTCCCAAACCAGTAAAAAGTCATTAGTAACAAAGGGCAAATGTAATTAAAGGGTCTTAAGGGCAAATGTAATTAAAGGATCTCTGAGAAGGAAGTTGACAGCATTAGCATATCTACAAATCACAATAGGGGCATTTAAATGAATGGGTTAGATTGTTCCTCCAAAGTATCCAGTCATGGAGAAACGGGGAAGAAGGAGAGGGGAGAGGGAGCTAGTTGCGTTAGGGCGGGGAAGCTAATCGCTCTCACTTTAGGGTGGCAATTTTAGGGTGAGGAAGCCAAAACTATAAAACCAGGTTCGTTTGTCTACTTGGCGCGCACATTCTCCTGGCTGTGACGGTGCGCCTGGCTCTGCAGACTCGTGAATAAAGGCCTCACTTTACTGCTCAAGTCCTGTGTCCCGGTTTTTATTGTGAGCATTTCTCACACTACTGCCTTGCAAATCGTGTGAATCTCTCCTCTACCTCCTTACAAACTGTGTGGAACTCTACTCTCCCCTAAAATGGCTGCCACCTTATTTTTAAATCCCTGACCATGGCCTGTGACGTGGTGGGCAGGGTAACCAGTTCTGACTATTCACAGAATCTTGCGCAGGCCCTGTATGCTCCCATATGCTCTTTCCTCACCATTCAATGGTCAAAACCCCTCCAGCTTGAAGCAGCTAGAGGAGCATGAGACCTTTGCCCATTGTCCTTTATAAGATTATAAAGGGTCTTAAGTCTGAGAGGGGTGAATTATTTTTTATTGTTATAAAAAAATAATTAATTTTTAAAAATAAACCATCTTTTCTCAGAAAAAAATAAAATAAAATAAAAATCCTCCCACCTCTTTGGGGCCTTGGAAGAACCAAAGCCATCTGCATAACTAAGACCCTAGCTACCAGCCATAGATATGCAAAGGTATCCTGAAAGCTGTCCCCTCCCCCCATCCCCAACCACAGGCTCTGGGGATTTGGGGGGACCCCACTCAGTAACATTCAGGCTCTGAGCCTGTGTCAGGAGTTACTCGCTCACTCCTTCTCCCACTCAGTTGCTTCCATTTCTTACAGACCTCATAATTCAATATTCAACCAATATTTATTTAGGGCCTACTCCAGGCAATGCAGTGAGTGTGGGGATGAGTTCAACCCCTAAGAGGGCAGCAGTACTAGTTTCCTAACTAACAGAAAGGATTGTCTCAATTATTCTGCTTGTTTCACCCCAACTCTGGATTTTCTCTTTACTTCCTCTGGAATATGTAGCTGGAAGTCCTAAAAATTAAAGTGGTATAGATTCACAGGATTGTCACTCAGTGATCACATGTTATAGGACCAGGCAGTCTAGGAGTCAACATGGCTTTCAAGACAGAGATAAGCAATCATGGAGAGGGCCAAAGTCACCAATTCACAACATCAGGATAACTATGCATGGCACCAGTGGTGACCCTAGGTTTGCCGCATCTTTTTGCCCTTACAACTTCAGCCTCTAAGACAGAACTCGAGATGTCAGCAAGTTATACTGACTTCGGATTCCCTCAAGGCAAGGAGTCATTCACTTCAGTGCATAAGCCTTCAATGCCAGTGTGTGAAGGCATGATCACACCTTCCAATAAAGTCTGAGGCCTTGTCAATTACAGAGAGGCAAGGAGATCCTATAGACCAGTGGTTCTCAATCTTCCTAATCCCATGACCCTTTAATACAGTTCCTTATGTTGTGGTGACCCCCAACCATAAAATTATTTTTGTTGCTACTTCACAACTGTAACTTTGCTACTGTTATGAATCGTAATGTAAATATCTGATATGCAGGATATATTTTCATTGTTACAAATTGAACATAATTAAAACATAGTGATTAATCACAAAAACAATATGTAGTTATATATGTGTTTTCCGATGGTCTTAGGCGACCCCTGTGAAAGGGTCGTTCAACCCCCAAAGGGGTCACGACCCACAGGTTGAGAACCGCTGCTACAGACCTATATTGCACAGAGTATTAAGGGGCCAGACTCTAACAGCAGACCTTAAATTTGAGACTCTAAACTCTGAACATGTGCTCATCATTCCCCACCTACCCATCGCACTGGTGTTTGTAAGCCCATCTTCTGTATTCTTGGTCTCTGGTCTGCTGTTAGCTCTGATCCTTGCCATTCAGAGGTACTCTGGTCTGATCCATGGCTTTGTTCTGATCTTGGATCCTGGATATGCTCCCAATCTGAAACACTTACCTGGCTCCAGATCCCTGGCCCAGTCCTGATCACAAACTTTATTCTTTCCATTTGTACCTGTGCCATTTTTTCAGCTCATCACAGCTTCTAGTCCTGCTTCCCCATCCACTGCTGCCTATAGTTCTGCTGCTGGCTAGTATTTCAGAATCCCTTTTTAGCTCTCTGGCAGGACAAGGAAGTGTGTAATAACTAGTTTATTTAACAACAGTATTCAGAGAGCACATAACTTTACTCATGTCTAAATGTAGTATGTACATCAAGTTATTCTATCTTTGTGCATCTCAAGTTTCTTCCTATTATTTTTTATCCTCACCCAAGAACATTTTTTCATTGCTTTTAAAGAGAAAGGAAGGGAGGAAAAGGGAGAGAGAGAACCATCTGATTGGTTCGATCCTGACCAGGGATCGAACCTGCAACCTACGTTATGTGCCCTGACTGGTAATTGAACCCACAAACTTTTGGTACCAACTGAGCAACACCAGCCAGGGCTCATCTTTAAATTAATACATTGGCCACCACATTCACTCAAAGATACGTACTTAAAATAACACAAATTCTGGGATCAATAAAGCTATATAATGTTTCTGCATGCCTAAAACTCTGATTCCAAAAAACCTCCGCTGCCTTGTGGCATACCTCTTCAGGGGAAAGGCTAAGGGAGTAAACCCCGACAGAAAATCCGGAGCCGGAGTCCCTAAGGCGGTTTGACGTTGTAGTCAACACCGGCAACTCCCGCGGCGCACCTGAAGCCAAGCTGTATTGACTCCGTCTTTCCCTTGGATCCTTCAGCTGCGAAGAGAGGGGGGGTCTGCTGCATGGGCAACAGCATACCCTCCATATCACCCTGCCCAGGCTCTGTAGCTTCAGCTTCACTGGAGAGGACACTGCACAGCCATTCTCGGCGGTGCAGATAGACTCTTAAGAAGCTACACCATCGTCTCTCGAGACGGACGGCTGCCGAACCGAACGAACGAAATTTTAATGAGTTTTGAGTATTAAAAATTGCCTCCATAAAAGGAATAAAATGTTTGACTTATTTTTTAAAATTATAGTATCTATCTTACTTCACAAAATACTTCTGAAATGTTATGCAAAAAAGTATTATAAATCAATTAAGTAGATCATACTCTTTGAAAGACACTCAATGGTGGGCTCTTTTTCCTAGTGAAAAGGATTTTGGTAATGTTAACAATTATCCCATAATTAATAAGTTTTATATATTCAGATACAATTGCACTGAATTTTCTGAAAGAGACTTAACAGAAGAAAAATATTCTAAGTACATTTTATTGGGTTCATTTACTTTAAGGCTTCAATTTTTCTCCGTGAGAATTATACTACTAAAGCAGATGCATTCTTCTTTTAAAGACAAGAATTTTCATTGTACTAGGATAAAGAATAGATTCTAAAGTCTTATATAAAAGATGCTGCTAAAATGTAAAAGGGTTAAAGGGAACTCCTCATCTCAATTCCTAGGAGATACTGTAGGGAAAGGGTAAACAGAAGCAAACAGTTTCCTGAAATTGTGCCAAGGCTACATGTCAACTGCCTGGCAGGAAATGCTTTTGGAGGGCCTAGATAAACAGACTATCATCTTTAAAAAAAAAAAAAAAAAATCCCCTTTGGCTTCTTACAAAGAAAATGTACTGAGTTTAGCATCGTAAAAACAAAAAGGAGAAAAGGGCACACAAGATTTTTAAGTCATGATACCTATAGGTTCTATACGACAATTACATTATCTGTCCTTCACTTTTAACTCATATGAACCTTGCTGCTCAACAAGCATATATTCAATGCACGCATGTTGAAATTTGATGGTAAATTAAATCTTATTTTTCCATTAGTTTTCATCATGATTTTGGTTAAGCTTCATCTTATGACAAATTTTCAATTTGCAGCAGCTTTTAATATTTTAGCATTATATAATAATAATATTTTCCTGCATTTATATAGCAATGAATTTTCCAAAGTAATTTATATCCATTAACTTAATTTTTGTTGTTTATAAGGGCTACCTTAGCACCTAGCACTTACAAAATGAGATTTTAGTACAAAAATTAAGTCAAAGATTAAGTTAGAGAACCAGACCTAAAACTAATTAGTCTAAAATATTTTCTGGTACATTTCCTTCTATCCCTACAGTGTCATTAGATAATGGATTTAAAAAAAAATTAAAATAATCCTTCGACCTCATCTCACTTTTACTTTCTTAAACTGCAAAAAGGATGATGAGGATCTAGATGCTGACTCAGTGCACCTACTAAGAGCCAGAGAAATATTCTGCCTTGTGTAAAGCCTGGTCTGCCCTTTTTGTATGTCCTCTCTCCACCAGTCCACCTGTCCTATTTGCTACAATCCCAATTACTCATCATCTCTTCCTCCTTTCTCACAATGAAGGCATCCTCTGCCTCACTCACCTTATGCCCAATCTTGCCCATCCAAAATGGAAAGCAGAATTTCCCTGGCCCAAGGAACAAATACAAAAGATGGCATACCTCTCTACCTGCCACGCTTCATTCCATCATCAAGTCACCTCAGATAACAATTTGAGCCACTTCAACTCTGGGTCCTCCCCCATATTCCACCAGCCATTGCTTCCAATATCCACTCATCTGCTCCCTTCCTCCCAAACAGGACATCTTTGCCTTAGTTACTATTAGGTGACATAGGGGGGAAAAAGGAAAGAAACTTTGGATGTAAAACACTTTACGTTCTCTCCACAAAATGACTGGGAAAAATAGTCACAAATTTGAAGGATACAAATAGTTCAGTGCAAACAGTGTATTTTAAAAAGTATAACTACCCTGTTGTTTCTAAAATTTTTAAATTAATTTCTATTATTTCTTAAAATGGGGTTACCTATAATTACAATTATATAAATTTAGTACAGACCAGAAGATATGACTGACGTTTTCTCTGAAACTGGTATATTTCTACTCCTGGAAATCTGGCTTCCTACTTGAGTCCTTAGAGCTTCCTGAAGTGGAAATACACTCCTACACCAATACAGAATAAAGGCTTTTTGTTTGTTTTTAAGTATAATTTATTGATTATGTTGTTACAATAGTTTCAATTATTTTCCCCTTTGTTCCCTTTCTCCAGTACACCCGTTCCCTTCAGCAACCCCACCCCCCTTAGTTCATGTTCATGGGTCCTGCATGTAAGTTCTTTGGCTTCACTCTTTCCTATATTATTCTTAACTTCCTCCTGTCTATTTTGTACCAACCGATAATGCTTCTTAATCCCTGCACCCTTTCCCCATTTCTCCCCCTCCCCACTCCCAGCTGATAACTCTCCAAATGATCCCCATACCTATGATTCTTTCCTATTCTGGCTTGCTTAGTTGGATTTTGTTTTTATTTTTTAGATTCAGTTGTTGATAGTTGTGAGTTTGTTGTCATTTTAGTGTTCATAGTTTTGATCCTTTTCCTTAAGTAAGTCCCTTTGATATTTCATATAATAATGGCTAGGTGATGATGAACTCCTTTAGCTTTACGTTGTCTGGGAAGCACCTCATCTGCCCTTCCATTCTAAATGATAGTTTTGCTAGATAGAGTAATCTTGGTTGTAGGTTGGCTTTCATCACATTGAATACTGCTTGCCAGTCCCTTCCTGCCTGCAAAGTGTCCTCTGAGAAATCAGCTGATAGTCCTATAGGCACCCCCCTGTAGGCAACTCTCCGCATCTCTCTTGTTGCCCCCAGGACTCTCTCTTTATCTTTCACCTTTGGCATCTCAATCATGATGCGTCCTGTTGTGGTCCCCTCTGGGTCCAGCTCGCCCGGGACCCTCTGTGCTTCCTGAACCTGTATGTCCATCTCCTTTACAAATTTTGGGAAGTTTTCCTCATTTTTTTCAATTCTTGCTTCCTCATTCTGCACTGCTTGACTGTTTTTTTTTCTTCCATGTTCCAAATCATTGACTTGAACTTCAGTTTCCTTCCCTTCACCATTGGTTTTGTGTGGATTTTCCTTCATTTCACTTAGCATAGCTTTCACTTCTTCTCTTACGCATTTGCCATACTCAAACATATCTGTCAAGCCTGTGAGCATCTTTATCACCAGTGTCTTGAATTCTATGTCTGTTAGGTTGTCTATCTCCTCACTTGTTAGGTTGGCCATCTCCTCATCGCTTATTTCTCCCACTGAAACCTTGGTTCGTTCCCTCTTTTGGGCCAAACTTCTCTGTCTCCTCATTCTGACAGACTCCTGTGTTTGTTTGCCTCCATGTCCCAGGTAGATCTGTCCGCTCCTGTTACATTGTAAGGGGCAGAGCCTTAGAGATTCGTCAGTACAGGGCGACCTATTTCACCATGTTGTGGTGCTGTATGTGGGGGAGGGGTCCAAGAGGGAACAATGCCGCCTGCCCAGCACTCTCCCCTTTTCCAGCCACTTCTCCCACTTCTGTATGGGACTGGCACCCCACTAGCTGTTGCCCTGGCCGTCGTTCCCAGAGTGGGTGAGTCTGTGGATGTTTTAATTTGGTGGTGGCCCTTTAACCAAGCCAACTTCACTGAGAGACCAGCAGTTTTTTCCTCCACCCCAAACCCCACTGGTTTGCATAGTCAGAGGCAATAAGACTTGATTTTCACTGGTGCTGGGCCTATGAGCTGCGTGGTTTGATGAGGAGCCGGGAACACTCCCCAGGTGTCCCTTGTGACTTTTTAAAACATGTGACTATGCTTTCCGCCGACCTGCCACTGCTGCCGCCACCATACTGGGTCCTCTCTGCCCCGGCTCCGCCCCTCATACCTGTCTAGATGAGTATTTCTTCTTTATATCTTTGTTTGCTGGACTTCCATGCAGTTTGATTTTTCTGGAACTTCTGGTGGTTTCTAGTTTTAAGGTAGTTGTATTCCTTCTTAGTTGTGGAGGGAGACACAGCATGTCTGTCTACACCTCCATCTTGACCGGAAGTCCAGAATAAAGGTTTAATAAATGACCACTGAACAAGTAACAAAATATCAATGGAGGGAATACATATAAAAGTCATCCTAAAAGAATATATAAAAGTAAACCTTATAAAAAGGTTAGAATTGTGTTTTAAAATGTTAGGAGGGATATAAAATTGGAAGGGAACAAGAAGATCAATATATTAATTTTTTTTTAAAGCTGCTGGATCTGTTAGGATATATTGTATCAGTAGTTAGGACAATAAAACTCTACATAGGGAACCCTTCCAAAATGATGGCGTAAGGATGTTGGCAAACCATCTATTCAAAAAAGCCACAATAAAACTATACATAATTGTCAAAACAATCATTTCAGGATTTTGCCAGGTGGGGGTAGAGAATGACCAGAGGTATACAACAAATTTTTAAAAGAAACATTTATGAAAAACAAAGACAAAACTAAAAAAACTACCAAGCCTCTTTAAAAAAAAAAAAAGAAAGAAAAAGTGAGAAACTGGAGCTCTTCCCATTCCCTATCCCCATCCCCCAGCTCCACATGGAAGTCATTCTATCAGGACAGGACAAGCCATGAAAACCAGCAGCTCTGCAGCTGGAGGGTGATTGATGACTTAATTTGGTGACCAGGATATTGTCAGAAACAAATGACCTTAGAAAACAAGTGCTAAACAGTCAAGGGAAAATCAGTCTCAAAGCTGGCTGAGACTGCAGCACCAGTTGGGGTAAGTAACAGATCACCCAAAATATTAACAGTGAGCTCAATGGAACAAGACAGCCATGGTGGACATCGATAAGCTTTCACAGATCCTTGGTGATCTGGAAGGCGTGCACATGTCCAAGGTTATTCTCAGGCTGCATGTAATGCTTGGCACACACAGAATAAAAAAGTCTGAAGTCTGAATTGAACTTTAAATGTGTTCCCCAAGCCCTTACCAATGTAGCTCAGTTGGTTGGGCATCATCCCGCGAAGCAAAAGTCGCCAGTTTGATTCCTGGTAAGGGCACATGCCTAGATTACAGGCCAGCTCCCTGGTTGGGGGCACAGGAGAGGCAACTGATTGATGTTTCTCTTGCACATCAATGTTTCTTTCCCTCTCTTTCTCTCTCCTTTCCCTTCTCTCTAAAAAAATAATTTAAAAATAAATGTGTACCCCAACCCATACACGAACCAATCAGTAAAGGGTAGAAGTCTTACTAGGCTCAAAATATTTAAGTACAACCTCTTACTTATTAGCTGACCACTAAGTTATGCTGACAATTCCTAGGAAGTCAGGCTAAAAATAAAAACAAAAATTAAAAGAAAAAAAACAAGGAGAGACCTTGGTGACCACACGTTACAGGGAGGCAGACACTACAGAATTAGTCCAGGCAAATCACTAAACAAGTAAACTAACAAACAATCACAGTGGCAACAACCCCTGGGGAGCAGAGCAGATCAAAATCCAGAGTTACTATATTATCTAAAATAGAGGTCAACCAACTATAACCCATGACCTAGTTATGGTTATTGCCTATCTTTTAACAAAGTTTTATTGAGAGACATCTATACTCATTCATTTACATATTGTCTATGTCTGTTTTCATACAACAGCAGAATTAAGTAGTTACAACACAGACTATATGGCTTGCCAACTCTAAAATACTTATTATCTAGTCCTTAATAGAAAAAGTTTGTTGGTCCTTGATCTAAAAATATTTAGTTTTCAACAAAAAATCAGGAGACATACAAATAAATAGGAAAGTAGAACCCCTACAGAGAAAAAGATGGAGTTGATAGGAACTAGCTCTAAGGCTGCCCTAATGTTAGACTTAAGAAAGCTTTCAAGGCAGCTGTTATAAATATGTTCAAAGAATTGAAAAAATATTTTTTTTTAATTTAAGGAAAGTATGACAACTCAATAGAGAATATCAATAAAAAGATAGAGATTATAAAACAAAACACAGAAATGACAAAGTTTAAAAGTATAATAACTGAAATGAAAATTCACTAGAGGAGCTCAACAGCAGATCTGAGATTGCAGAAAAAAGAATTAGTGATCATGAAGAGAGAACAATAAAGATTATACAATTTAAAGAAAAGAAAGCAAAAAGAATTAAGAAAAGTGAACAAGCCTCTGAGACATGTGGGACACCATCAAGCATAGTAACGTATGTTTAAAGGGAATCCCAGAAGGAGAGAGAGAGAGAAAGAGAGAGAGAAAGCAAGCAGAAAAAATATTTAAAGAAAAAAATGGAGACTTCAGGCCAAGATAAAGGCCTAGACTGACACGCTCTAGCTCCCTTCACAACTAACAAGGAATACAACTACCGCAAAACCAGGAATAACCAGAAGTTCCAGAAAATAAATGGAAGTCCAACGTATGAAGTTATAAAGAAGTGGTGTTCCTCTGGATGGGTAGGAGGGGCGAAGCCGGGGCAGAGAGGTCAAGCTGTGCTGGCAGTGGCAGCAGCGGTAAGCACAGACACCCGTATTTAAGGGGAGGCGAGAAGTGCCTGGGGAACACCCCCGGCTTCAGACCAGACCCGTTAGCTTGCAATTCCAACGCCGAGGAAGGCAGACCCCCTTGCCTTGGACTGTGAGGCCCAGAGGGGGTGGGGACAGAGGAGGAGGCTCCCGGTCTCTCAGTGGAGAGTAAACAGCAGGAATCCATCTTGGACCCCCACCCCCACAGAAAATGCCACAGCATGGTGAGAAGGGTTGCCCGGTTGTGACGAGTGCATGGGGCTCTACCCCCTATAGCGTAGACGGTGTGACAGCCTCACCCAGGAAGCAAAGGTAAACACAAAACTGTCAGGATGGCACAGATCATGATAGAGATCCCGGTGATGCAGCTGACCAGACAGCAAATATCTAATCTAACGAAGCAGTAGATAGGAAATCTTTCTGAGGCACAGTTCAGAGCTTTGGTTATAAGAATGCTTACAGACCTAACAGCAGATCTTAACCAGGACGGGGAAGGAATGAAGGCTAGTCCTGCTGAAATGAACAAAAACACATATGAAACTAGTGGTGAAGGAAGGAAAACCAGGGATCAAATCAACAAATCGGAACATAGGGAAGGAACAAACAGTCAACCAGTGCAGAAAGAGGAAATGAAAAGTGAGGAAAATGAGGAGAGGCTCAGAAACCTATTAGACAGCTATAAGGGGGCCAACATCTGAATCACAGGGTTACCAGAAGGTGAAGAAAAAGAACTAGAAATTGAAAAATTATGTGAAAAAATAATGAAGCAGAACTTCTGTAACTTGGGGAAGGAAATAGACTTACAGGTCTAGGAAGCACAGAGAGTTCCAAAACAACTGGACCCAGGGAGAACCACACAAAGACACATTATAATCAAAATGTCAAAAATTAAGGATAAGGAGAGAATCTTAAAAGAAGCAAGAGAGAAAAAGAGAATTACATACAAAGGGGTCCCAATAAGACTCTCAGCTGATTTCTCAAAAGAAACTCTTCAGGCAAGAAGGGACTGGCAAGAAATATTCAAAGGAATGAAAAACAAAAACCTACAACTACGATTAATCTATCCAGAGAAGCTGTCATTCAGAATAGAAGGGCAGAGAAAGTGCTTCCAGGACAAAATAAAACTGAAGGAGTTCATCAGGTCCAAACCACTGTTATATGAAATGTTAAAGGGACTTGTTTAGGAGAAAGAGGATCAAAACTATGAACATTAAAATGAAAACTGTATCACAACAACCAACAACAGAAGCTAGGGAATTGAAACAAAGGCAAACTAAGTAGGCAACAAGAGTGGGAAAAGAATTATAGGTATGGGGAACTTTATGGGGCGAGGTCAGCAGGGAGGGGGAATGGGGGAAAGGGAGGGAGATGGTACAGGAATTAAGAAGCATAGTAGGAGGGAGTGGAGTAGACAGGAAGATGTTGAAAAGAACTATATGCACAACCAATGGGCATGGACTAAGGGGGGGGGAACAACTGGAGGGAGGGAGTCACTGGGTAGAGGGGAACAAAGGGGAAAGAAATTGGGACAACTGTAACAGCACAATCAATAAAGCATATTTTTTAAAAAATAAAGAAAAAATTAAAAAATAGCCTAAACTGTCCAAATTTGAGGGAAAAAATTAATCTAAACATTCCAGATGCACAATGAACTCCAAGTACAATAAACTCAAAAAAGTACAAAAAACTTACCAGTACTAGTAAATGAGTTTAGCAAGATCACAGGACACAAATCAATATGCAAAAACAACCACATTTCTACATGCTAGTACATAATATGAAAATGAA